>NC_138236.1:3750872-3908372 GCF_964197995.2 Scardinius erythrophthalmus
CTGCACCAATCTATTAGGCACCCTCCTATCAGCTCCTGTAAATGCATATCGAATCCACTGCACACTTGTTCACTCTCACAGCTCAATTTATCAGGTGATCGAGCGCTTTTGAGAAGGCATCTTGTTTCCATTACCTCATCTGTTTTTCCTCAACGATTTGACCTCATGCTTTGAATGAGCTTCTGTCTCAAGTGGTCTATTGAACAAATGACACTTAGAAGGTGAAGTAGTCAAACATGATTTCAGGCGATTGTCCAGTTCTTCACATCTCAGCTGGGAAGCGGTTAACCAATGTTTATTGAAAGAATTACTGATACTATTGACTGTATTTCATAAGGAGTCCGATGCTGTGTAGCTCAGAAATGAAATACTAAATGTGGATGTTTGCAGATATTCTTATGTTAAAGGGTAACTAAACCCTAAACCAACTTTTTTTAGTTAATGATCTGTAAGAATGGGGCTTTATTAATGCTGTTCATTGATTCGAGTAACTTTTTTGACATTTGGGTATAAAGTGTTTTAATTTTACAATATATGGTGTAAAAACGTCTGAGTGCTGCCCTCTTATGGTTGAACGGTGGCTACTGCAGTTGAATTTTACTATTGGATGTTGCGGTGGCAAGTGACGTAAGCGGTGGCAGGTGACGTAAGCAGGTTCCAGCTCACCACGCCCTTGGTACGAGCTAGCGTAGATTTATCTGTATTGTACAGTGGGCAGGAGGGTACTAGGTGTAGTGTTGCTGGTTGCAACAGGACTGCTTTACTGCATAGCTTTCCAGTAGACTTGGAAATTAGGCGCCAGTGTTTGCATGCACTTGGCCTGGAAGACCATGAGTGTGAAACCTGCATTTTACGCGGGATTGCTTCTCCAACGCAATAGAGGTGGAAATGGATTTCTCCACACAGCTCGCGCTGAAAAGCGACGCAGTGCCAAACGCTGCTACTCCTGCATGCAGGGCCGGATTAACCATTAGGGCAACTGGGCTTTGCCCAGGGGCCCATGACATCTAGGGGGCCCTGACAGGTAGGAAATACACAGAAATTTAATAAAGTTATCAAACTCTTTGCGATCTTCTTCACTGCATAAGGTGCATCTACGCGGGTTCACGCGACTTTCCTCCCTCCCCGCTGAACGCCAGCGATTACTAATTCGTAAAATGCACTCCCGCTGGTTGAGCGCGGTAAAGTTCGTTTCAGTTTCGATATTAGCCGGACATTTGTTCTATAGGGTCGGTAGTCTAACAAAGATATCAATAGCAAGATTAGTTTTAACATTATGTGACCATTGTATATCGGCATGATGAAATATTCGTTCAAAATCATTCGTGCATTAATGCTGCATAATTATACATGAGAATGCTTTGACGCGTTTCCACAGCGCACGATGCTTAAGGGAACGTCTGCCAATTCCACCAACTGCGTTAAACGTAGTCTATAATTTGTCTTATTTAAAATTAATTTACTATTAATTAATTAAACAGACGTTTTCAAATCCCAAAGCTTGCAGAAGGTTCCTAATGTCAATACTGACTTTACAGCTATACAGCTTTCCTGGTAGCCTTGAGTAAATTAACATGTCTAAGAAAATGATTCATAAAACGTATAAATATCAGTTGAGCCTATGTTAATTTTCGTCACTGACACAGACGAAAATGAAAAGACTATCAGTCAAAGTTCAGCTTTAGGAGAGGTAGAAATAGGCCAGTATAAGAATACTGAGAGAATAAGAAATATGAAGATGAGGAGAGAGCAGACAAATAATCTAATGACAAGGTTTAAAGCTAGCCTATTTCTTATAATTTTTTGGCCTTCAAAAGTCCTAAATTGCACATATGTAGGTCAGAGAAATCCAAATTTTCTAGGTTAGGCTAAAGTTTATCCTCTGGGGTCGACAAACGCGTCGACGCATTTTTTCTGGATTTTTAGACATAGCGGCAAAATATGAAAATGCCTATAGAGAGCGCGCGCTATTGACATCAACTCGATAAAACTCATCAGATGCATGTACTTTACGTTGTCTTGCGACCCTGTGAGTCACTCTCCATTTTAGAGAGTCTGACAGCAGGTCTCAGGTGCATGCCCCCCTGCTCACGTTCGTCCCCTCTATCTCCGCTGGGGTCTGCCCACTTTTCTCAGTAGCACCTCAATGCAGTACATGAGATCCGGGGGGCGGAGTTGGATCCAGATATAAGGGGTGGAGATTGGTAGGTTTAGGGGTGGGTTTAGGGATCAGGGGGTGGAGACGGGTAGGTTTAGGTACATGTAAGGTGGGAGGAGTTGGATTTTATCCGACTCCTCCCCGTGGATTTCATGTTCCGCAGTGAGGACCATCTCACTTTTCTAGCATTTTTCATATATGACCAGTGGGTGGAGTCAGGCTCTGACCAGGGGTTTAGTTACCCTTTAAGCAAGAAGCCTGTACAATCACGGCAAAAGTACTAAACTAACTGACAACTATCTTACTAACTAACGGCTATCTATAACTAACTAAATGGGAGCACTTTACCCTAAGGTCAATAAATAGTTAACTAACATTAAAGGGATCATGAACTGGCTTTTTAAAAAAAAATATATATTGTTGTCTGAGGTCAACTTATGATGTTCGCTTGGTTTTTACACTCAAAAACATTCAAATGAATAAGTAATAGGCTATTTTTTACCCTGGCTTTTAAACGCTCGGTTTTTATGGGCGTGCCGCATTGAAGACTTGAAAGCAGGGCCGTAGCTAGAGGATTCGGGGCCCCCTGAAAAAATATTGATGTGGGCCCCCACCACCCTCCACCAATATCATATACTGTACAATAGATGAGCATGGAGGCCCACATATAACAGAAGAAGGTGATGTTGTTGTAAAACCTTTCAAAAGTTAAATTTATTTAAAAATTGCAACTAATAAAAAGAAATTGTTAAATAATAATAAAACCAATTTTAAAAAAGTAACAGCAAAATAATGTCTGTTATAATTCATAAATCAAAAAGTAAACATTTATAAATTGACAAGAATACAGTCAAATTAAAAAAAGTCATTTTTTGTCTTATTTTTTAATAAAGATAATATTATTAAATAAAGCTAAAATGTATTCATTCAAGTGCAGTGTGTATTCGTGTTTTATTGATGTACTAAATACATAATCAGCCGGCAGGTCAGGTGCATAATGCAATGCGTTGTGACTCGTGTCAATTTTTTAACTCTATTTACAATAGTGTAAAAAGACAGGAATTTTGACCAAGTAGCCTAATCATTCGGTCGATTGCGGTGCGCACCGATAATGAAGAGTGACAGGACCCGGCAGGCTGTAGATGGTAGTTTTCTTATTCCCAGGGAAATAACATTACAACCTGTCTTTAAGAACGTCTTGATCGACTGGGATACAACAACTCTCCTGGCCTCCCTCTCCTTCTTTTCATGGCGTTTCTGGTACACTGATTTATGTTTTCTTTTCCCCGACATTTTGTCAGTCAGTCAGTCAGTCTCCTGCTCTTCCACCTAGTTCATTGTTAACTTCAGGCACTGCCGCCTCAACTCTGATTGGTTCTGTTCACGAGCTGGGGTGGGACTTACAATTTTATCGGGTCCATCTGATGTTTGTCACTGACTGAATAATTAATAAATACTTTAGATCGGACTAAACCATTTTTAGGGAGGTAAGTGAATATTTTGACAAAATATTTAACCAAATTGCATGTTTTTGTGTTTTTCATTTAAAGGACAAGTTCGGTATTTTACACTTAAAGCCCTGTTTACAGATCGTTTCTGATGAAATAGAACGGTTAAGATAAAAATGTTGACAAATGCTGCTGTCCCGAGAATTTTAGGTTTCTTTCGCTTTCCCCCCCACCAGTAGACTGGGTGTATAGGTGCACTCGAACACTCCTTCCTAAAACACATTAAACTTTCGTTTACAAAGACGTGAAACTCACCGAGTGGTCAGGGGTGTCCACTGATATGCTCACACAAAAATCGCTGCAAAATATGCTTTCCAACCGGTGTTTTACCATTCGTTGTAAAACTGTGGACCTATTTTTCCAAACGTCTCACACCCGCCGATTCTTCCGTTGAGAGCTTGAATAATAGACACTCCAGCCCAGTTGGTGGCGATAATGCACCTTTGCAAGCAAACCACTCTGGCATTTCATTGTTTGCGATCCGCCGAAAAAAAAAAAAAAAAAAATACACGAAGAAGAAGAAGAAAACAACCCCTGAACCCCATTTCAGTTTCCGGCGGCGGAGTAATACCGTACCTCACAGCACATCCAATGCAAGTCAATGGAGGAGACAAAAACTACGATAAAACCTGTTGGAAAGCATATTTTGCAGCGATTTTTGTGTGAGCATATCAGTGGACACCCCTGACCACTCGGTGAGTTTCACGTCTTTGTAAACGAAAGTTTAATGTGTTTTAGGAAGGAGTGTTCGAGTGCACCTATTAGGGCTTGCACGACTACTGATTTCTGCTAGTCGATTTCTTATCAAAACAATACTCGAGTTACTCGACTACTCGTCGTTCATGCTACTGTAAATGAAATAGCTAGATCTTATCAATAAACATTTATTAATTCATAGCCTAATGCAACAATTACATAAGTAAACTCTCAAAACATTATAATTATGACATTTCATTTTTAAATTTTCATGTAACAGTCTAAAGCCAAATAAATAGCCGTTCTTGCCTTTCATTTCAGACGTCTGCTTCTAGGGGCCGTCACATATCGCGTCTTTTCCGCGCTCAAGGTCGTTATTTCAAATGTAGGCGCGCGGCGAGCGCGCTCATAATTAAAGAAACATGGTGCGCTAGTTTTTCCAGGCGGGTTTTTCTTTCTCATCTCCAGAAATATATCTAGTAGTAAAGCTAATGCAAGGGCTAGAAATAAATGAATCCTTTGCTGAATGATAACTTCCTCGTCGTCATCATGGAGAGCGCAGTTTGGTTGCATAGCGACGACAGACGCCGTGGGAGCGCAAGCGCTTGTAGGAGACAGCGGCACGGCCACGCGTGCTTTCCACACGTTTTTAGACGCAATATGTGAACGGCCTCTTGCAGAGTTGGCCAATTACAATATTTTTGTCATCCTTGATGAAATACTTCCACACATCTGACGTGTGTTGTCTGTTGGTGACGTTCGCCATTTTTAATTCATTTATGGTTAATGGACGCTCGAGTAGTCGATTGTTTCCGACAGCGTCGAATAGTGGTTGAAGTAGTCGATCTATCCCTAGCACCTATACACCCAGTCTACTGGTGGGGGAGAAAGCGAAAGAAACCTAAAATTCTCGGGACAGCAGCATTTGTCCAAAATTTTATCTTAACCGTTCTATTTCATCAGAAACGATCTGTAAACAGGGCTTTAAGTGTAAAATACCGAACTTGTCCTTTAAATCTCAGGCATACAACTAATATAAATATTAGAATTATAACAGGGGCCTATATAGTATAACTGCTGTATTTTGTGGGGCCCCCTGGGCAGTGGGGGCCCCTATAATTGTCACCACCTTTCACCCCACTAGCGACGGCCCTGCTTGAAAGTAAACGCCCACTGCTATGATTGGATAACAGTTTTGCATATTATAATGAGTTTCATGTAGGGCTGTGCAATTAATTGAATTTCAATTTCGATTTTGACTCCCAAAGATCACCAAAATACTACAATCGAGTAAAAACGATTATTTTGCCATGTTCTGTTTTGCAAGAACACTCTTATTTTGTCTTGTGTTCTGAATGACACGCGCACATCCGCCCCTCCCGAAGCCATAAACTCTCTCAGCTTGAATGTTTAAACTAATAGGCTAAGACTTAAAGTGAAAATAATCAACTTTAGTTACGATGCAATACTGGCCCGATTATGCAAGTGACAATTCCGTCATGTCCCGACTCCTAAACGCGAGAGTGTAGTTTCGACGCTTGCCTTGTCCAACCCATTTTGAGAGAGAGAGAGACAAGACACAGCACCGCTGAACATTCACGCGGTTCGTGAATTTGCGTCTTGGAGAAAGTTTTTAAATGACTGCTACTTCTGCAAAGTGATTTACTCCAACTCTGAGCGAAGACTTGTATGGACTTATCTAACTCTGGGGGATACGGTGAATAAGCTAAAGTCCAAAAAGTCGGCGTGTTACTTTAACCAAGGTGTGGGAACCCTGTATATAGGCAATTAAAGACTGATTTATGGCTTATTAAGATAAACACCTGATTAGTCGACTAATCGCTTAAATGAACGACTACTTGACGACTAGAAAGATCTTTAGTCGAGGGCAGCTCTACTACTCTCAATCACCTGTGGTTCTGATGAATTGTGTTCATTTCTGATGCACACTTCCCGTTGTTCTTCTTCTCTGTAGGTGCTGTATCATCTGTTTGAGGAGTTCCACAGTGTGGGTACGGTCACTGTCACCGATGTGTTCCTGGGTGCCGTGTGTTTCCTGGTGGTGTCGTTGGGTGGTATCGTGGTGGGCGCCATCTACGGCCTCCTGGCGGCCTTCACGTCACGGTTCACCTCGCACACCCGTGTCATCGAGCCCCTGTTTGTCTTCCTCTACAGCTACATGGCTTACCTGTCCGCGGAGGTGTTCCATCTGTCTGGCATCATGGCGTAAGAGACCACTCACTGTCTTCTGTAGAGCTGCTTTATTGTTGAATTGAGTTTTTCACAATTGATTAACTAACTTGAATCAACACTGTACTAAATTGAGCTGAATAATGACTAGGGCACCGGCAAAGAGCACCGTCCTTCAGATGAGACGTAAAACCGAGGTCCTGACTCTCTGTGGTCATTAAAAATCCCAGGATGTCCTTCGAAAAAGAGTAGGGGTGTAACCCCGGCATCCTGGCCAAATTTGCCCCTTGGCCTCTGTCCATCATGGCCTCCTAATCATCCCCATATACTGATTGGCTTCATCACTGTCTCCTCTCCACCAGTAAGCTGGTGTGTGGTGGGCGTTCTGGCGCAATATGGCTGCCGTCGCTTCATCCAAGTAGATGCTGCACATTGGTGGTGGTTGAGGAGATTCCCCTCTTCTATGTAAAGCGCTTTGAGGTCTCAGAAAAAGCGCTATATAAATGTAACAAATAATAATAATAATAATAATAATAGGGATGCACTGATAGGATTTTACGGCTATTTCGCTTGCTTATTTGAACTTTTATCGTTAAAATTGATTACTAGATAAAGATTAGCAAAGCTAATAGATTAGCGAAGTTCAAAAACGCATGCATTGAGGTATACAAGCTAGTTTATTGCTGTGTCATCAAAACATGTGGATCCATTTAACATTCAGCAGCCCAACATTATAAGAGGCACAACGTAAGAAAAATAAAACAAAACATGACAATCTTCAGAGGTTATTTTTGCTATCAAACTATATTATGCTGACAAACCTTTAATTATCTTAACCAGAAAAAAACATTTTATGCAACAGACAAACAACTACATACAGCTATAAATGATATATATACAACGTAGTGCCTAATTAATAAATGATCAGATTGTTATATCGGCCTTTTCATGCTATATCTGAAATGCCAATGGTTTAAATTGATAAAAAATCAGCCTATAAATATCAGTGGCTGATACACCATAAATAGAGCTGAATTCATAATATAATTGAAGAATTTTGAGACATTTTTATTTGAAATAACATGTACAGATTATTCATGCATAATGCATCAGGGATATGCATTCATTTTAATATTTCTTGTTGATTTAAAGGTGCATTAAGCAACTTTTCATGTTAAAAATACCCGTTTTCTAACCTATACATGCTTAAACAATTGCCTGATGGGCTGAATGAGCCCTTCTCTGATCACTGAGATTGTCTCTATAATCCTGTAAAGTAAAATAAATAAGAGGGATTCGGGCCGGAATTTTAGACTGGGCGTGACGTCATGCGCGTTCACGGCACGCTCACCTGGCTATGTCTGGCAGGTTTGTGTATTCGCCGCCATTCTCCGTAGAAGATGGATTCTAAGAGACCGGCTTGTAGTTCATTTCAAACACCAACGCAAACTCCACGTAAGATAAAAAAAGAAAACTTTTGTCTGTGAGCGTGCACACTTCTGGTTGCAGTTTCGCTTGCCGCCAGAGGGGGCATAGTTCTGCAAAAACTCAGAGACTTGCGCAATGCACCTTTAAGCGTTTCATTTCTTTAATGTTTAAATTTAGTTATAAGTGTCGGGTGCCTTTTGCAGGAGACTGAATTGCACAAGAGCTTTTTCTGTTTCTGACTAAATGATGAAATCAATAAACAGGGCCAGATGAAACGGGTCAGAACTGGTATTTCTCCAATTTGAAAGCATCCAGTGATTTAACAGCTTGTCGCAGACACTTGATGTATAGTCTAAAGGCGTTTGGATTCACTGTGTCTCCGAGGCTCGTAAGTAAAAGGCTGTCAGAGCTCGGTCAATACTCCGGTGCTGAAGACGGCTCTCGGTTATTATGACCTGGTGGATGATAAAAAGAGTCTGAGGCTCTGACAGGCCTGGAAACAGAGCAGTAATTCACAATGTGTCTCAAGGTTATCAAAACCGTTCCACCTATTACAACAAAACGATTTAAAATGGATAGTTTTGACTGGGGCTGGGCAGTATAGTTAATTATTTAACTGTTAAAATTTTTGGGGTCAGTAAGATTTTTTTTTTTTTTGAAATAAATAAATACTTTTGTTCAGCAAGCATGCTTTAAACTCATAAAAATGACAATAAAGTAATTTATAATATTACTTAAAAATTATGTTTCGTATTAAATGCTGATCTTTTGAACTTTCTATTCATTAAACAATCCTGATTTTTTTTTTTTTTTTTTTTTTTTTTTTTAAGAACAGTTTCCACAAAAATATTAAGCTGCACATCTTTTTTCAATATTGATAATAATTGTTTCTTGAGCAGCAAATCAGCCTATTGGAATGATCTCTGAAGGATCATGTGACACTGAAGACGAGTAATGATGCTGAAAGTCAGCTTTGCATCACAGACTTCTCTAATTTTCCATTCTTGGCAAAAAAGTACTTGTGTGCTGTTGCCTCTCATTTGTGTTTAACAATCTATTACTCATCCGCCTTGAACAAGATTTTGGTGTTTTGGGGGACAGCTTCGAAGTGGTTTAAAACCTATTACACTGACCGTTCTCAGTTTGTTTCCATGGGTGGTTTCATGTCTGAGATTAGCTCTGTTTTCACTGGTGTTCCCCAGGGCTCAGTCTTGGGCCCTCTGCTCTTTAGTATTTATTTGTCACTACTTGGTCATTTGTTGCGATCGCTCGGCCTCCATTATCACTTTTATGCTGATGATACGCCGATTTATATACTCTCAAAATCTGGTGAACACCCTGACGTTGGTTTTCTCTCCGGCTGTATTTCTAAGCTAAAAACATGGATGAGTTATCATTTCTCAATGTTCTGAGTTATGGTTCCCGACCCCGTCGTCAAATTTCCAAAGCTGGTTCTCTTTCTTTGAGTCTCCAAGAAAGAGCCATCAATAGTCAAAGTAAAGCAAGGAACCTTGGAGTTTTTTTTGATACTAGTCTTTTATTTGATTCTTTTGTACAGTACAGTACAAAGTTATATCATCCTTTTGTTATATGATCCCCAAGATTGCGTCCTATGCTAAATTTCTCTGTAGCTGAAAAGCTGATAAATATCTTTGTCATCTCTCGGATAGATTACTTTAACGCCCTTTTAGCTGGAGTTTCTAAGATGTATGGGTGACAGGGCTTTCTCTTCAAACTCTTCCTTTTGAACTTCGGGAAGCCCAGACCTATGAAATTTTTAAAGGTAGACTTAGACATATACAGTGCTATGCATAAGTTTAGACACCCATACTAAAGTTGACTAAAAAGAGGAATAAAAAATCATCTTTTGGAAATTGAACTTAATGCCTTATTTAAAAAAATTAGGAATCCAACCTTTAAGGACACCAATTTTCTTTGTGAATGAATAATGTATCGTAAATAAATAAAAGTTCTTCCTTAAAATACAGGCTGCATAAGTCTGGACACCCCTGTGTTAAATTCCCATAGAGGAAGGCAGATTTTTATTTTTAAAGGCCAGTAACTTCATGGATCCAGGATACTATGCATCCTGATAAAGTTCCCTTGGCCTTTGGAATTAAAATAGCCCCACATCATCACATAGCCTTCACCATACCTAGAGATTGGCATGGTTTTATTTCAGTTAGCCTAATAGCTGGTTTGATTTGCATTGAGAGATGATCTTATGGAAAGTACTCCATGCCAATCTCTAGGTAGTTTTTGTGTCCATAAAGGTTGTATTTTTCCTAATTTTTTTAATTAAGGCATTAAGTTCAATTTCCAAAAGATGATTTTTTTATTCCTCTTTTTAGTCAACTTTAGCATGGGTGTCTAAACTTAATGCATAGCACTGTATTTTTTTTAACTAGCATTTGTTTGTTGATGTTACTTTTATTACTTGAGCTATGCATTGCTTATTTTGTGTACAGCGCTTTGAGAAGCTGTTTTTAAAGGCGCTTTGTAAAATAACGTTTATTATTATTATGGATTTATGCATTTGCTTTGACATGACTAAAAAGGGTACTTTTCACCCCTTGTTTAAAAATGAAAATCAAAAATCAATGTCATTAAAAAAAAAACAAAAAAACATAAGGCATATAAGACATGAGGACACCACATAGCCTTGAATGGCGTATTGCTCTTATTAAAAAGCACATTTCTTTTGTTTTTGAGCTGTGTACTATCCTATTATGCAAAACATTTCTCCTAAATGCACGCCTCAGTGCAGTCACAGGAAGTGTTGTCACAGTGAGCTTCCCTTTTAAAAGAGGAATAAATATCAGACGAGGAGGAGCCGCCTCACTAGCACAGGACTTAAAATTATCAACCCTGATAATTTGATCCCAATCAGAGGTCAGGTCAGGTCAGGTCACATGACCCGGTTCACTTTAACTAACGTATCATAGCAGGTCATACATTTAACAGGTGGCGATAGTTAGCCATTGAATCACACCTCCATAATAATGTAGTTTTCATATACACTTTCATATAAAACCGAGTCAGTTGTCATGACCTGTCGGTTGCCTGTAGGTGCAATTAGATTCTCACGTCAAGCTAAATTAGGGTATTTGAGATGTTCACTTTCAAGGACGTATGTTAATGTATTTTGATGAATTATTGAAAATTATGCAAATTGCTGGTTGGGAGAGAATTTCAAGGTTCAACTGCCTGTATGACTGGGCGATAAACTGGAAATATGACAGAAATATATGACTATTATACAGTGTATAATACAGTGTATAATAAATGTACTTCAAAGTAGTAGTAGTAGTAGTAATAATAATAGTAATAATACAATGTATTAAAACATTATATTTTATTATTATTATTATTATTATTAATACAATATATTAAAACATTATATTGTATTATCATTATTATTATCATTATTATTTTAAGGAATATAATACAATCCAAATATTTTTTCCATGTTTTAATTTATACAGTACAGTTGTGCAACACTTTGTTTGACAAAAATGTAAAATGCAATGTTTTGTTGTAAATTAATTCTTATTGTTGTTATTTCCAATTGATGACATTTTAAAAGATTGGTTAAATTGTTAATTAAGTGATTTAATTGTAGGTTTTATGAATTTATTAGGGTTAGGGTTGGAAACACAACATTTCTGAACATTTTTAATTTTTCAAATTTGAGGCCCTAAAATAAAAAGTAGCTCACTCTTTAGAGTTTACTTGTAAACAAACAAGTTATATTTACATTCATTCTCAAGGATGCATTTCATTCCCCATTAATGGTATGAAATGAATATTGTGATAAATATCAAAACTGAATGAAATGGGGGAAAAATTAGTGTGATCATCTTTTTGGCCCTATCGCCCAGCCCGAACTGGCTGTCCAAAATGCCTTTCAAGCTGTGCTGGTTTATCCGATCTGATCAATAACTTTGGCGAATCTTCTGTTTCCAGGCTAATCGCATGTGGTGCCGTCACACGTCCCTATGTGGAGGCCAACATATCCCATAAATCCCACACCACCATCAAGTACTTCTTGAAGATGTGGAGCAGCGTGAGCGACACACTCATCTTTATCTTCTTGGGAGTGTCGACAGTGGCCGGGCAGCACCACTGGAACTGGACCTTCGTCGTCATGACTGTCATTCTCTCACTGGTGGCTCGTGTTCTGGGTGAGTAAAGGGACCACAGTTAGCGTCAGGGCTTGACATTAACTTTTTTGCTCTCGAGCCACTATGGCTAGAGGTTTTCCAAAGTTACTAGACACTCAGCATTTTCACTGGTCACAATTTTGACATCGATACCATGGGGAAACTGCCATATATATGCCATATTAGGCATATTAGGCTGCTGTCACTTTAAGACCTGTCGCACGGATCCATTGTTGTGTTACACATGTGTTTTAGATAAGAAATAAGAAATCAATTTAGTTCCTTAGAGGCGGCTTTATGTGCGTACACTTTGGGTGTGAGCTTAAAATCTGCAGGAATGAGTCAAATTATGCGCAATACGCACAATCCCTGGGTGAAATTCAAGCCCTGTAACAGCAACAATATTCATGCGGAGCAAATGAAATGAGCGAGTTAGGAGAGGCGGGTTTGTGTGTCACTCGCTGTCGGGGAGATTAGAGAGAGTAAGAACAGCTGGTATCCTGTATCTATTCTGCCGGAAAATCAGTATTGGATGTGTTTAAGATATTTCAGTATCAAAAAATCAATATTTTGTGTAGGGCTGTTTTCGACTAAGGATTTTCATAGTCGAATCTGATTCGTTAGATTTTGCCATAGTCGACTGATAGTCGAACCTTTTTTTTTTTTTTTTTTTTTTTAGATAGCAGCTAGATTTTTTCCATTTCAAACAAAAGAGCTAAAAAACACATATATATCACACATATATCATAACATTTCATAAACATGAGGAGCAATATGAGAGAGAAATTTGGTGATGGTTGTTTAGGTACATTAAATCACGTAAAGCTTTTTCACGCCCATGAGAACCGCGTGGAGTCAACTCACAGCCGCTCCGCAGCCCTGCTGAAAATGTGAAGCAGAAACGCTTAATATCAGATAACGTCCATAATAATTGGACTCTGGGTTCGATTTTTTGACCATTTTCAGTGGTTATGAGGAGCAATATGAGAGGGAAATTTGGTAATCGTTGTTTAGGTACATTAAACAATGTAAAGCTTTTTAACGCACATGAGAACCGTGTGGAGTCAACTCACAGCCGCTCCGCAGCCCTGCTGAAAATGTGAAGCAGAAACGCTTAATATCAGATAACGTCCATAATAATTGGACTCTGGGTTCGATTTTTTTTTTTATCATTTTAAGTGGTTATGTGGAGCAACATGAGAGGGGAATTTGGTAATCATTGTTTAGGTACATTAAACCACGTAAAGCTTTTAACGCACATGAGAACCGTGTGGAGTCAACTCACAGCCGCTCCGCAGCCCTGCTGGAAACGTGAAGCAGGTTTTTGAATACATTTTTATTTATTTACATTAGTAAGCTACAGGACATCGTCTTTCAAAACATGACCTGAAAAAATAAAATAAAAATGGTACCCAGCCCTTCTGAAAATGCGAATGCGTCTCTGTCCCCAGCACATTTCAAACCAAACTGACGCCCATGTATTCGACTATGAGGTTCATAGTCGAATCAGACCTCTCCGAATCGAATCGTCGAATCCTCGACTATTAGAAGTCAGCCCTAATTTTGTGACAACAAAACATAGCACTTAGTTTATTATTTCAGATGCCTTTTTAAAAGACTACAATTGAAAAATGTATAAGCTATATTATATATAAATTTCAACCCGCTAAAGTGGCTAGTAGGAGTGTCTGCATTACACACCACTGTTGAAATCCACCCGCATTTGGTGTGTTGGTGTGTGTTAATGTCAAGCCCTGGTTAGCGTGACCTCCTGAAATGGATTTAACAGCAATTATTCACTAGGTTTCACCATATAGTGTAACTCACAGCTCATATGTAGTATGTCTTACACCAGTATCTGGGTTGTGCTTGTGATTGTGTGTTTGCGTCATGAGTTCAGTGAAGGTCCATCGTCTTTAAGTAGTTCTGAACTAGTTTTAATAAACTACTTTGATTTTAAATAATGTTATTACCACTTTCCTAATTATTACTGTTTGCCTAATTAAAGAAACAGTTCTGTATTTGTTTATGCCCTAAGGATGTGAATGTTAGCACACTTTTTAGTGCTTGTTTAATGAAACGTTTTGCTTCATTCATAGGTGTAATCGGCTTGACCTTCGTGATCAACAAGTTCCGTATTGTGAAACTCACCACTAAGGACCAGTTTATTGTAGCTTACGGTGGACTGAGAGGAGCGATCGCCTTCTCCCTGGTCTACCTGCTCAACTCTAAACAGTTCCCCATGAGAAACATGTTCCTCACTGCCATCATCACTGTCATCTTCTTCACTGTATTTGTGCAGGTCAGTGTCCAGCAGTACGAACTCTGCTCTTCTTCCAGTACATAAAGCATATTGGTATGTTTTTGATATGGGATATAGCATTGGCTCACACAGCATCAGCACACATTATTTATATATACATATATACTAGTGCTGCACGATTAATCATATCGCAATCGCGATGTCAAGCCTATGCGATTATATGACGCAAAATGCTGCGATTTTATATTAAATAAACAAATTAGCACTGTTAACGCAATTAATGCAGCATCTTTTATTTTTTTGCATCCTTTGGCTAGTGTTACATGATCCCGCTCTTATTCATGCAAATGCTTTTAAACCATTCATGCGAGATAAGACAAAAAAGAACTCGCTGCCTGTGAATATCCTGACTGTGACGCACAGAAAGACTTGCACTAATATCGTGCGTGCGCACAAAACAGCATGCCAGAATACAGCTCCAGACCTGCCAACCTGTCGCATTTTGCGCATTTTGACTTCAAAGCACGCTGGTACGATTTGTCACTCTAAACTACGCAAAAACCTGGTGACGCCTCTGTGCACGTGCTGTCCTCAAATCAAGCTACAGCAAAAGAAGAAGAGTTCGACCAATCATAGCGCTGGGTTCATTCCACAAATAGCAAGCGGGATGATTGACAGATGCGTAAGGCCTATCATTAAAAAGAGACTGAAAATCGACACCAATAAAGATTCCCGCTCGATCCCCCTTCCACTCCCGCGGCCGCCGTCTGACTGATTTCATAAGCGAGGACAGTACAGTACGGTACTTCTGACTCCTGAAGGTAAACGGCCTGGGGAGAATGTGGAAAGTTGATTGTTGAGTTAACTTAATCTTATGGATTCGATGATCACACAGATCGCATGGATTATCTTAAAATACTCCGTTAAGTTATTCATGGAGGGATGGGTACCGAAACCCGGTATTAAACGGGCCCCGGTGCTGAATTTACGTTATCGGTTCTGCTGTCGGTACTGGAGAAATTAAGAAAGTGCTATTGCTATTAAGAAATTATTATCTTGCTAATTTAATCTCGCCAGCCACTTCTATATATAATAATATTTAACCATTTGACTGTGATGCATTTTTGCTAAAGAAAGAAAGAGAGAGAGAGAGAGAGAGAGAGAGAGAGAGAGAGAGATCTTTAACGCGGAGCGACGGCGCGCACATCACAACAGCCCTGCTTAATGAGTGACGATGAGGACAGAACTAAACATTCAAACGGTTAGGCTACACTTTAGATCTTTGATATTAAACTAATTTTATTTTAGATTTAGATTGTGGCTTCCAATGATTATAAAAAAGATATTTGAGGTATAACCATTAAAAACTAAAGCCGCATTCATTCTGTTTAGCGCAACTTCCCCTCACAGCGGTGCGCTGTCATTTCTCCCTAAAAACCAAACGTAATGTCAGAATCTGCACGATCGGTGATTGTTGTAAAATGTGGTCTATACTGTTGCTAAACTGCGGGACGCGTTTGATAATAAAAGGCAAGTACCAAAATTGAGCAAGAGACGCTGTTTCAAATGAGGCGCGCGCTCCGAAACACACCGCAACGAGACAAGCAACGTATATTTTGGGCTTTGTGCGGATCTAAACGATCAAATATACACAAAAATATATCAAAATGGCCGTCTTGGAGATTCACTTAAACAGTTTATTCACTAAAAATACAGTTTATGTCTTAAATGGGCGTAAATAGTTGGGAGAAAATATGAGGCGTAATAATGATTAGATCTGCATTTGGTCTTAAAGAGGCAGCAGTCTAATAATTCTGCTGACGATTGCTCCATTAATGTGAACCAAACAACAAAAGGCAAAGAGAAAATCAGTCGCAGCTCTTGAATGAATAATTTTGGCTTTCATAAGCTTTAATCTATCTATGATAAACTATGCAGTGTTATTTTAAATCTGACTTTATTAGATGTCTTTTTAGCCCATATTACTCTTGAACAGTAATGTCAGACATTACTGAAATTAAAGCACTGGGTCTATAATTTGTATATTTGTTTTATTGTATACTTTTTTTTGTTTGACCATGTGTTTGTACTTTGTTTTTGGTGTCCTATGTCTTAATATAAATATATAAAACACAAAAGCCTGCACCCTTCTGCATAACATACATGTTTTATTTGTTTTGTTAAAGCATTGCTTTTTCTTTTGCTATAGATATTTATTTTACATTTCAAAATATAAAGCAATATTAATTATGTTCTAAATAATTTTTTTCCTTTTTTTTAATATAAAAAAAGAACCGATGAGAATACCGTTAAAGTACCGGATCGATAAGGAGTATCGGTAAGAGTAGTAATACCGTTAAAACCTTAACGATACCCATCAGAAAAGAGGAAGACATCATTCAGTCATGCAAATAATAAAATGCTCAAGTAATGCTGAACTATAAATCTTGAAATCTCTATGGCTTAGTGATTATGAAAGGGCTGTGATTTGTGGATGAGCCTACTGATAAGCGCGAGTCTGGAGAAACAGGCGTTTATTTATTCATTCATTCTCAGCGTTGAGAAACGTATGTGTTACGTTATTGTGTTGTTTATTATAACTAAAGTACCTATATGTATTATGTTACATATTTATTTTGTATGAAAACTAGCGCGTTAGTTACTAATGGATTAAAAAGTACCGTTGTATCAGTGCTGCGCGAGCTCTCTCACAAACACGGACACAGAGAGAAGATTATTGTAAAATGAAAATTAACGGGCTAAGTTTAAATTTTGTTCTTGCTTGTTTCTTTTTCTGTCAAAAAGCATTTTGTATTATCCATCCCAGCTTTTAAAATTCGTTAAATGACGGACGTTTTACTGTTAACACAGCCCTCATTATATGTCGGATTCAGAACTTATACTTATTATTTTTAGAATTAGTGATTCGTTATGCTATTATTGGACTCCTGTCTATTAATTTTCAACTGTTTTCTATAAATATGTTTGTATTGGCTAACATTTATTCAGCTAATGCTTGTCCTGTTTAAAATGTGCAATGTTCAAATGCAAAGACAGCATGTCACAAATAGAAGCCCCTTTCCCTGTGGTATTTAGTATCATATTTGGATATTGGAAAATAAATTAATTAGCCTATCTTAAGTGTACACAATGTTCCTAAGTTTTTTTTTTTTTTTTTTTGATATTTTTTGCAATATGCAATGCAATCATATAATGCATGTGTGTCGTCGTCCAAACCACCCATACAATACCCCCCCACCCCCCTCCCAAATTTTTTTTTTTTGCAAGGTTGGCAGGTATGCAGCTCTCTTTCGAGCTTGAACGAACAATAACACACAATTATGCCAAAATGTCTTTTTGTCGAGTATCTTCATAACATAAGAGAAGTCTTATGATGAACGTGAAGAGTTGTGACTCATGAGAGAATGAGGCGTATGAGATCTGCGTCTCTGACAGCAGCGGCTGGTCTTAAAGGGACAGTACACAGTAGCCACTAATTATATCTGTCGCTAAAGTTAATCAAAGAACAAAGGGAACCGAGAAAAATACTCACTGCTCTTGACTAAAGAACTTTTTTCTTTAGGCAGATTATCACTAATCTGTCTGTGCATTTATTTTCCTTGAGAACCAAGCAAGTTGACTCATGAAACCATTTGTTTATTATATCGCAATCGCAATATTGACCTCAATTATCGCAATATGACATTTTCCCCAAATCGTGCAGCCATAATATATACATACATACATACATACATACACATATATATATATATATATATATATATATATATATATATATATATATATATATATATATATATATATATATATATATTTATACAGAATCTTAAATTTGACTGATTAGGCAAAAATTTGTGGAATTCTGCGGAATGAATTTGAAAATGGTAATCAGTGAAATTCTGTGAAATGGATAGAATGATTATCTTAATGGTAAACGTAAGTGAGTGTACTATGTTTTTTGGTAGCAAAATTATGAATGTTTGAATTAGTTAAAAAAAAATATACATTGAATATGTGGAATTTTATTTAATTTAAGAACTTCTTCATGCAGACCTGTCCGTTGGTTAACACACAGACGAAATTGACTTGTTTATTGAACAGCCTTTCGCTCTATTGGGTTTTATTGGGCGGTGGATTATCGAACGGTCTCGTATCTTTATTTGCTTTTTGCGGTCTCACCACTTTTCCACCTCAGCTGATGCTCTTAGGGAGCTGCGGGAGCCCTGAAGGCCTGAGATATGCATGAGCTGCTGAAAATGGCAGTGGTGAAAGTAACCCTCTTCCTTTATGTTTTGAATGATTCATATCATAACACGAGTCTTTCTGCTTTAGTGGAAGCAGTGCTGTGAAAGAGCAGGACCGGCGTAGACTCTGTGTACAGCACACGTGTGTGTGTGTGTGTGTGTGTGTGTGTGTGTGTGTGTGTGTGTGTGTGTGTGTGTGTGTGTGTGTGTGTGTGTGTGGTAGATTTGCTGATAGTGGCTGATGTATTGGAGTTGTTTTAGTGTATCTTGAGTGTTTAGTGTCAATGTATCTTCATGGTTAAAAATGCGAACGGCTTCGCAGCTCTAATCTTCTGTTGAGTGTTTGTGTGATACAGTAAATCCCTTACGTTTTAATGCGTCACCAAGAGACAGAGCCGTGTGTTTGGTTCCTCTGTACCAATGGTGATTTACTTTGGAGAATTCTTGGAAGGTTTCAGGAAGTTTCTCTCCTTTGTGGAGGCTCCTGGAAGAATGTTTCTTTTCTAGTCTTTGTTCTGGTGTTGAAATCAAGTGGTATCAGGTTTAAAAGGTGTGTCTCTGTTCTGTTCTTAAACGAGGACATAAGGCACGGTATCAGTTTGCAAGGTTTGTGTTGCCCTGCTTGTGTTTGATGTTTGTGAAAGTCTGTGTTGTGATGTGTGGTCTTTCTGTAGACAGATGTCAGATATGGACCCCAACAAGTATTTTATATAAATAATCCAAATATAAAATTGAGGCCTTTTTTAAAATTAAAGACAAAACTTTCTTAATAAAATAACTTAATGCAGTATTATTTATTTCATTATGGTTTCATGTTATAATTTTTTTAGCTGTATTTTAATGCAATGCAGTGAATTAAATACACTTTTAGGTATGTCTATATGGGGCCACTGCCTTCAGGTGTAGACCTGACAATACTGCTATCCATTATTTTATTTATTTATTTATTTTATTTTTTATTTTTGCAGTGCAATGCAGATGTCTATTGCAGTAACTTTAATGCAACTTTAGGTGCACCACTTGGAGCCTCTGCCTTTTGGGCACAGATCTGTGTTTCTTTTTTTATTATTTTATGTTATGTTATTTTATTTTATGCAGTGAGTTTCATACAATTTTTATGAGGAATATTTAGTGCCATTGCACATGGCTGTCGGTTTGTTGTTTTTCTCTCTGTCTGCACAGAGTCTGTGCTGTTCACAGGAAGTGGAAGGTGAGAGACCGTGTTTGCAGTGTCCGATGTGACGGTGCTTTTGCTATTGCTGCATGCGGTGTATTCTGATCTCTGCCAGCATCTGACCTTGAGGAAAACCCCTCAACTGCAATGTAGTGAACGCTGCAGTCAGAGTCACAGCCACAGCCCTCTGTCCTCCGTGATTGCTCAGCATAGTTTGAAAAATCTTGCTATGGACAAGTGAGGACATGCTATGAGTTACAGCTCAGTGTTGAAGGACAGGAGATCCCGCCCACTGTGTGGAAACGCAACTGTTTCCTAGTCAATGACTTGCAGTTCCCTCAGTGGTCATATATATATATATATATAGACACACACACACACACACACACACACACACACAGGTTTCACTGCAAAGATTGATGAATGGAGCTGTATCGATTGCATTTAAATAGGACCGTCTGTAAGCATGCATCAATTTCCCCTCCTCCTCTTTGTGTTTTCAGGGTATGACCATTCGACCTCTTGTGGACCTCCTGGCAGTGAAGAAGAAACAGGAAACAAAGCGATCTATCAATGAGGAGATTCACACACAGGTTCGAGTTTAACTCCATCTGTGATTCACCAATATTTTATGCCGTCTCAATATTCTGCCTGTCCCAAACATATTCACACAATTCTGTTCTTAGTCAATTATAATAATTGACTTATTTTGTTGACTTGTTTGGGTTTGTGGAACATCCAGTACTACTACTGAAGGTGTGTGAGCGCCACCTGCTGGTTGTGTGCTGATAAAGTCACAGTTTCATACAGAAATGCAGCTTGATTTTTTTTTAGAACGACAGGAATCAGAAGATTTTAAGACCAAGGGACCAGATGAATCTCAAGAAATCAGTCCAGAATATTTCCAGGTCATATAAATAATAATAAAAAAAATGAAAAAAAAAATGCATAAAGAAAATAAAACCAATTTTTGGACTTTTTTTTTTTTTTTTTTTTTTGCATTGTGACATTATGTTCATGAGATTTAAGTGCATTCTTTTAATCATTATGCAGAAGTGCATTCTCATTAGTAAATTGAAGTAAAAATCGACTTTAAAACAGTAATGGTAAATGTATTCATGAGAATCTAAAGAGAAACGGCATTAAGAATTATATACATAGTTAATTATATTCTCAACTGTGATAATAATAATCAGAAATGTTTCTTTAGCTGCAAATCATATTAGAATGAATGATTTCTGAAGGATCATGTGACACTGAAGACTGGAGTAATGATTTTGAAAATTCAGCTTTGATCACAGGAATAAATTACATTTTACAATATATTATACCAGAAACCAGTTCATTTAAATTGTAATAATATTTTACAATATTACTGTTTTTACTGTATTTTTGATCAAATAAGTGAATATATATATATATATATATATATATATATATATATATATATATATATAAGTGCCATCTGAAATTTTCTTCTAGAATGATCATTTTTATCAAGCTTTATCAAGAACTTAAATATACAAGCTTGATAAAAATGATAATTTTAGAAGAATATTTCAGGCTTTTGCATCTGAACTCATCATATACAAAGTTAAATATGAACTTGAATGTTTAGTTTAATGTGAATGTTCTGCAGAAAAAGCAGGTTGCTGTTTGTACGCCAGACATGAGCTTGGATCCACTCCACAAAACTCAGTACAGAACATTTTGCCCACAAATTGCCATTTATTCACCACTCATAAAACTGATTGTTGCTATGGAAACACCCATTTGCATGGGCGTCTCATCATCGTTAATGCTTTAAGTGATTGGCAGAAACCTTTCTGCTGTCCACTTTATTGCTCATTGTCAACATCATAGTCAGCTGTAGCTTCTGTTAGATATTTAATTGATAATCTCAGCGTTATTGACAGATATTATCGTTTATGTTTACTTAATAGCGTGTACATTTCTCTTTAGTTTTTGGACCATCTGCTAACTGGCATTGAGGATATCTGCGGACATTATGGACACCATCACTGGAAAGACAAGTACGTATAAAACTCAAAAAGTCAAATTTGGTGATTTTAAGTGATTATTTGAATTCTAAATGAAATCATAATGACTCCTACATCTAGTGTTTGATGAAGAATTTAGATATGACATGTTTTTGAATGGCTAACGTCAGTGATGTTTAGCCATTAAAATCAGACATGTTTTTAGTATATTTGGCCAAGTTCAGTCTTTTCATCCTTAAATACTGTGATGTTGTTGCTGCTGAAGAGAAAGTGAGTTTTAGGATAAAATTTGGGATCGGAGAAGCAGCACAAATAGTTTGATCCATTTTATTCACACACACACACACACACACACACACACACACACACACACACACACACACACACACACACACACACACACACACACACACACACACACACAAACAGGCGCACACATCTTTGTGGGGACTATCCATAGACGTAATGGGTTTTTATACCGTTCAAACTGTATATTTTATCTCCTTACACTAAACCTACCCATCACAGGAAACATTCTGCATTTTTACATTTTCAAAAAAATATAATTTAGTATGTTTATTAACCCATTTCCCTCATGGGGAATCCTTGTGGGGACATTTGGTTCCCACAATGTAATATGAACCAAAACACACACACACACACACACACACACACACACACACACACACATACATATATATGTAAGGAATAATTGACGACAGGCCGTTGAATTATTAGAAAAATAATGCACACCCGAGGTGGTAATGCGGTCACGACGCGAAGCGGAGTGTGCATTATTTTTCTAATAATTCAACGGCCTGAAGTCAATTATTCCGCTTATACTACAGTTACCACACCTCCAAACATTGTTCAGATTATGTATTTCAAGACGTTTGTAAAGTTTTTGTCATTAAAACGCTCTTGTATGTAGGACTAATTTATTACGCATCTAATCCCATGCCTCCGTTGCTAATTCCAAAACGTCATTTTAGAGTTATTAACGGAGGTTTGAGCCACTGATAGCAGACTAATGCTGGGGACACACGACTAGCTGACACTTTCTCTGACTGTTTTCATCGACTGCAGCAGATTTTAAACACCGACTTGAACACAGACTGAACGCGCGTTTGGGCATTATCAGTCATAAGTATCAAATTGCATTCATAACCGGCCTTAAAGTGTGTCCCCGGCTTTATGCAGTTATTAATGCAGTTATTAGAGAGAGATGTTGCAATAATGAGACAGAAAAGCATGTGCGTCAGTATTATTATTTACTTATTAATTTAATTCGTTTTGATTAATTCGTTCATTCTTTTTTTTTTTTTTTTTTTTTATTGACAGATGACAGTAGACTATAGCCAAATAAATGAAACACAAAGCCCTTTTAACAAGTGGGCCTATAAATAATTATTTATTTATTATTATCTGCAATAAAAATCCGTACTGCAGGACTATCCATTTATTTAGCCTATATTCAGTTTAATTTTCTATTGATTATAATATAGACAGGACTACTTAATTTATTAAAATTAAACTGCATGTTTATGGTGAAGCTAGACATTGAAAATTGCAGATCAAGCGCATGCGGCTAAATGTTTTTTCTTGTTATGAATTGTATCCTATTTTCCGTTATTACCGTTAACTACGCGAAGTGATATGGAACTGTAATGCGGTCAAGACCTGCCTGGAACTACTTTAGCCGTGCGTTTCCTGAAAATAATGCACACCTTAGAACGTTCGTCAACCAATCAGATTCAAGCATTCAACGGCCCTGTAGTATAAATAAATATATATATATATATATATATATATATATATATATATATATATATATATATATATATATATATATATATATATATATATAATATATATATTAGGGATGGGACGGTATGAAAATTTCATATCGTCGTCAATAGCAACGCATTATAACAGCGCACATCCATGTATCGCAACGGACGCGCTCTCTCGTTTCATTCAAATACAACTTGCCGTCTTGCGTTTCCGTTTTTGGACGATTGTTTGTACGCTGTACAAAATGGATTTATAAACAGGTAAGATTTAAAACATTAATCTCATTTCAATATGTCCCCATAATTGTGTGATATAAAAAAATCGGTGTAATTATTGTAGATAGTCTTTTTTGAACTTGTTCGTTCGTCTTTGGCTCAAAGCCACTTGCTGCGAACTTTTCTTCGCGGAAGCTTCACGTTTATTTCAAGTGATTGAGATAAAATATTTCAACTCAAAACAACATTTTGTGCCCAATTATTTCCAAGACGTAGTTTTGGTATTGAAGTCGAATTTAACTTGCCTTGCGTTCGCTATAAACTGGGTGATGGTCACACAAGACGACTCGGCAGATTTGAAGTGTTTCTCCCCTATTGTAGTGCGTCCTTGATTACGTTTCACTCAGGACTTTTGTAAATGCCAAAATATGACCACACCTCAGATTTAGTCCTCTTAAAAGGGAAAAATCTCCCGAGCACGGTCACTGCCTTCCGCCATTCCTTCTCGAATAAAAAACAACAACATTGCGCGCTGCTTCAGACTGTTGCTGGCTGGACAGGATTTACAGTGAGTTATTAAAATCGCGATAATCAAACACGGTTTTAATGATAATTAAAATTTTAACGATAATACTAACCGTCAGTACATTTGATCGTGGTTTATAGTAAAACCGGTAATCGCCCCATCCCTAATATATATGTATATGTGTGTATGTGTATATATATATATATATATATATGTATATGTATGTATGTATGTATATGTATGTGACCCTGGATCACAAAACCAGTCACATGTCGCACGGGTATATTTGTGGAAATAGCCAACAATACATTGAATGGGTCAAAATTATAAATTTTTCTTTTATGCTAAAAATCATTTGGATATTAAGTAAAGATCATGTTCCATGAAGATATTTTGTAAATTTCCAACTGTAAATTATATAAAACATTTATTTTTGTGAGTGTATGCAAAAAAATTGCAGCACAATCGCGAACATAAATGAACAACTTTAAAGGAGATTTTCTCAGTGTTTCGATTTTTTTTTTTGCACCCTCAGATTCCAGATCCCAGATGTATTGTCCTACCCTAACAAACCATGCATCAATGGAAAGCTTATTTATTCAGTTTTCAGATGATGTATACATCTCAATTAAAAAAAAATTGACCCATGTGACTGGTTTTGTGGTCCAGGGTCACATATATGAACAAAATGGATCAAACTATTTGTGCTTCTCCTTCTCTGAAAAATATATCTCAAAAATATATATATTATTTTTTATAAGTATTTGAAGGTGTGTGTGCCCGTCTCTACCACACTGATTTCAGACACAGTTTCAGTGTTCAGTGCCTCTAATGATGCTGGAGGCAGGGGTTTGTTATCTGGACTTCTGCAGAAAAAGAAAAATAACCCTCCAGCGGTCATATCAAAAGCATCACCTTTTCCTTCTCATTTCCAGACTGAACCGGTTCAATAAGAAGTACATAAAGAAGTGCCTGATAGCGGGTGAGCGCTCCAAAGAACCTCAGCTGATCGCCTTCTACCACAAGATGGAGATGAAGCAGGCCATCGAGCTGGTGGAGAGCGGAGGAGGATCCAAGCTGCCTTCTGCCATGCCCTCCACCATCTCCATGCAGTGAGTGCACACCTCGCCTGCATCACGACTTACCAATTATGGAATTGTGTAGAATGCATATAGAAAGTGTGCAATCTGCATTGAATTTAAAGAATGATTATAGCATGTTTATAGCATTAGTGTATTGAATGCATGGAATATTGTAGTAGAACGTGTGGAATTTTTGGAATGTGAATGAATATTAAGAGAATGTGTTGAATGCATGCAAAATCTGTAATGGATTGTGAAAAATGCATATGAAGCATTGCACAGAAAAAGTTTTTAGAATGCATATAGAAAATAGAATGTAAGGAATCTGAAAGGAATTGATGTAATGAATGGAGAATGTGTGGAATTAAATTCAGGAGAAAAAGAAAAATTTCTTTTTAATGTTCCTACAAGTTTAATTTAAACCATCAATATATGAGGAAAATAGTTTCTATTTATAAAATATTTTAAACATGAGGAAAGAACAAAACACAAAACTTGGTTGATGTTTTTAGCTGACAATATTATTTGGCAAAAAAAAAAAAGGCAAACTACAGGTTTTATTTTACTATGTAAAAACAAAAAGCATACAACATAATCAGTTGCTACTGTGATATTCATTGGTTCTTTCTTTTTTTTTTTTTTTTCTTTTTTTTTTTTTTTTCATGTGTTCATAATTTTTTTGTATGACAGCCTGGCCAAAAATTATATAACCAAAAATTATAATTGCGTTATCACAAATAAAACAATTGCCTCCAAGCAATTATTCACATGCTTACAATATCCTTAAGTCAATATGCTTACAACATCTTTAATAATATTCAAATAAAGGGTGAAGATGTCTATTTCCCTAGGCCAGATCTCACTTTTGGCCACTACTGTAAATAAAACATAAGGAGTTCATGGAATGTTTATAGAATGTATGGGTCTGATTTTTATTCTAGGATAATGAGTTTTTCACTTTGTTTTCCAGGAACATCCAGTCTAAGAAGACTCCTCAGGACCGAGCTCTGCCGCAGCTCTCCAAGTCCCGTGAGGAGGAGATCCGGAAGATCCTGCGCACAAACCTGCAGAGGACCCGCCAGAGAGTGAGTCAGCACTTCGCTTCACACTCTCAAACCAGGCTTCTTTCGGTTTCATTCATTCAGATCAAGCTAGATTGTCCTCTGCTTTTTCAGCTGCGCTCGTACAACAGACACACGCTGGTGGCTGATCCGTTCGAGGACGGCTGGAACGACCTCATCAAACGCAAGAAGATGATAGAGCTGGAAAAGAAGGTTTGACGTTAACGATTGATTGATTCATCACTGGATATGAAAAAAAATGATCAATATTAGCTGATTAGATAAGTTGTGTCATTTCCAACGGCCTTATTCATTCATTTAATTTCAGCAATTTTGTGCATCTCAATTAATTGTTATACTCTATTATATATGTATATTGCCAGTATAAAAGTTACTGGCCACCAAAACTCATCTCAGTTACACATAAAGGCCACTGATAGCTGGAGTGTGCTTTATTAATCATAATAGACTGTTTTTTTCAGATATCACTGATGAACAATCACCTCACGGTTCCTGCTCCGCCTCCGGATTCCCCGACCATTACTCGAGCTCGACTGGCTTCAGGTGAGCGGACCGTTTCTCTGCTGGATCACAGATATATGACTTTAGGATCCTGTTGTGTCGCTGAAATCTGTCTCTTCAGCGCCAGGTCTTTCCTCTCAGTGAATGTGCGGTTGATCACTCAGGTTTCAGTTGTTGCACAGCGCCCCCTATCGATTCAGCAGATTTAATCATATGCATAACTCTCGATGTTCAACACAATCAAGCAATATTCCTTACAAACATCTAACTAGTTATTATTACAGTACAATTGTGGTAAATTGATATTAACCACCATTGTCATCATCATAAAAGAAATCAAACAACATGGCAAAAAGAATCTGAAAGCTTCATACACTATTTGAAGGAGATACTATAGTGAATTACTATGGTTTACAGTAGTAAATTATATAATAAGAATAAATAATAAAATAATTAGTAAATTATTTATTTTTATTAGTAAATTGCACAAATGAACTGTTTGCACTGCAACAAATCATTTTTTAATCAGTATTTTTTATTTATTTTCCAGTAAAAATACTTACTTTAATGCAATTAAATAAGCACAATTTGGTAAGATAGACTTTTTTTTCTTTTCTTTTTTCTTAGAATGTTAATTGATAAATATTGGGGGAAAAGAATTCTTGTTCCAAACATAAACTTTATAAAAATATGTTTTGCTTCCAACACACACACACACACACACACACACACACACACACACACACACACACACACACACACACACACACACACACACACACACACACACTAAGTATAATCCATAGCCAATTCTATAATTAAATATGCTTTTTAAGTTTATCTATCTTTAAGTAAAACAGTGCTATTTAACTATTATTTGTATACTATAATAGTGTATTTTATAAATATATTTTGATTTAGGTTTTATTTTAACGTTGTTAATATATTCATATATTTAAATTTTCGTTTAAATTTGAGGTTTTTTTTGTATATTTTAACATTCTTTTATTTATCTTTTTTATTTCAGTTTGTTAGAACACTGGAGTAAAATACTGATTAAGAAAGAGGTTTAGTGTGATAGATTTCCCTCTTCTCTGAAACAGACCCTCAAGCGTGGGGCATCAAGGCTGGCACAGAGAGCATCCCCACCATTAAAGTGGACCTGGCCTCACCGCAGACCCCGGAGGCCGGCATCATGCGGGACGAGTTCGGCAGCAAAGCAAGCCAGCCGAAGGAGAGCAAGGATGAGGGTGGACTGGTGATGAAAGCACCTGCGAAGGAGAGGAAGGACAAAATGGCGTACGAGGATGATGATAAGGAGCCGCAGCGACTCATGCGCTGTCTGAGCGATCCGGGGCCCGCCGCCGATGAGGAAGACGAACCCTTCCTCCCCTGAGAGAGCAGAACTGGATATGCCGGAACATGGAGGACAGATTTATATTCTATAGGAAGAGAGAAGAAACGTCAGGAAAACCAAACTGTTGATGAACCAAAATAAAGAAAATGAAAGGGAGCGATAGAAAATAGCCATTTATTTTTTCCGCTTGTCATTGTTCTTGTTATTTTAATCCCAAAGGCTTGTTCACACCAAGCACGATATTAAAAACGGTTTTACGAAAACATTTAAAGATATACTTTTAAAAATCTTTCTAAATTTAAAAGGATAGCAGAGTCCACACAACAGAGATAACAATAGCGGCATCAGTAGAATCACTTTCAGAACGATTTTAATGAACGATTAAAACATTGACCAGTTAGCCAATCAGAATCCACCAGACTTTAAAGAGCTCGAGTGTTTATAGTTGCAGACTATAGACGACAGAACGTTATTGTGCATTGGAGTGGACGATAATATAGTCAGGCATGTGATCAGCTAAAGACAAAAGAGAAGGAATACCCCGCACGAATTATTATTATAATAAAAAAAAAAAGATATTTTATTGAATTATTACATACTATAATACGTATTGTAAAATGTAAAGATAGAGTATTTAATAATAATAATATATTGCGTTTTAATAATAAATGTTATGTAATATTTGGAATTGTTGTTGTTATTAACAACAACAATAATAATTGTTATTTTAATTTTATTTTACAGTAAAATTACAGTACTAACATTTATGGTTACCTTAATGTCTTTGCTTTCAAACATTAAACTAATTGAACTTTTATTTTGGTGGAAAACTTGACAACAACAGATTTATAAACTATTCGGGAAGATGGTTGGCGCACGTTGCGTACCCAAATGCAGATTATAAGCGTCTCAAACTCACACAGAGCGCATGCAGAGTAGCATTTACACTGAATCGAAACTGAACTGAGTTTTACTCTGAAACATGCCAGACTATACAGTATATTTATATAATCACAACTGTAGCGGTTTGATGATCGCACTAAGCCATATAACATTCTCACAACCATGCATTGTCAAAATTCATAAAGTCACCCCACAACAGGCGAGTTAAAGCGTTTCAATGTCGATTTTGACTCTCGCTTAGCCCTGGCTAACATGCTAATAGTCTGCCGCTGTGAGCTCGTGCAGCGCAGTCACAAGCAATCCGTGCATAAGATAAATGTATTCGAAAATGTAACATTTTACAATTTATTCAGTAATTAAGGCCATTTCCCCCTCAGAAATATCCCATTCCTGTATAGTTATAGTTATCGTTATAGTAATTGTTGTTGGTGTGAATGGGCCTTAACTCTGTGTTCTCACCAGGCATGATGCGATTCAAATGTTTTAATCCCAACTAGCGATAAATGACAGAACAGTGACATCTCATTGGTCCATGAACACATGGCTTATTATTGCTGGTCACTTCACGCCTGGTTTGAACTCGTGTCAACAAGTACATGTGGCATTGACTGTGGAATTACTATATTCTGCTCGAGGGAACAGATCTATGCATTACCAAACGCTCGCACTGTTCAGTCTCACTCTATATTCAGGTAAAACGCTTCTGTTGTCGTTTTCAGAGCATTGGTGCGTTTTCTTGTTCGTTATGTTTTGTGTTCGTTCACAAAAATTGGCTTTATCATTAGTTGTTTCACCTCTCGAGGAATTTGACTCATTTATCAGGAGCAATAATATGAAACTTTCTTATATTTATCAGTCAGATGGTGCATATTTACTCTGGCTAATTATTTTGTCGACGCGCTAACCACACGTGAAGACCAATGAAGTCACGCTTTATTTGCATAACAAACCTGAGAACCAACTAGAGACCGCACAGAGATTTGCATTTGTAAAGACTTGATTTTACACCAAAAAGTTGCATGACCAAATTGATTGGTTGTGATCATGTACCCTGTTTTGTTTTCGTTGCTTGTACTTTATTAATAACAAAGATCATTTTAATTTAATAATCTTATTGCCTTTAATAGCACTCAAAGCGCTTTTTGTGACCGGTCATGACCGCTCTGAGAAAGATCTGGGCCATCGTATTCACAAACCTTGATTTAAAGGGAAGAGTTCGTGCAAAAGTGACAATATATTCCAAGTGTTCTTAAATTGAGAATACAAGTCTTAATTATGAAATTAAAAAGTAGAAATTATGACATACTAAGTCATAAGTTTGAGATAAATGTGAAAAAGAAATCTAAATTACGAGATAAAAAGTCATAATTTTGACAAAGTCAAAACTGACACACTGACTCATAATTATGAGATAAAAAAGATAAAATGACGACACTAGGCCAGAATTTATATAAAAAGTGGGAATTGTCAAAAAGTCAAAGTTATGATGTACTAAGTCATTATTGTAAGATGAAGTCAAAATTATGAGATAAAGTTGTCATGTTGACAAATATGACAAAAATGTGAAATTATGAGAAAAAAAGGCAAAATTACGACACTAAGCCACAAGTATGAGATAAATGTGGAAATTGACAAAAAGTCAAAGTTATGACGAACTAAGCCATAATTGTGTCAAAATTATGATATAAAAAGTCATAATTATGTGATAGTGGAAATTACAACAAAAGGTCAAAAAATTAAGTCATAATTGTGAGTCAAAATTATGAGATATAGTCATAATTATGAGATAAAAAGGCAAAATTACGACACTCTAAGCTACAATTATGAGATAAAAAGTGAAAATTGATAAATTAAGAGATGATGTACTAAGCCATAATTTTAAGTCAAAATGATATAAAAAGTCATAATTATGTGATAGTGGAAATCACCACAAAAGGTCAAAGAATTAAGTCATAATTGTGAGTCAAAATTATGAGATATAGTCATAATTATGAGATAAAAAGGCAAAATTACGACACTCTAAGCTACAATTATGAGATAAAAAGTGAAAATTGACAAATTAAGAGGTATGATGTACTAAGCCATAATTGTGAGTCAAAATTATATAAAAAGTCATAATTATGTGATAAAGTGGAAATTACAACAAAAGGTCAAAGTATAAAGTCATAATAGTGAGATAAAAAGTTTAAATTATGAGATGGTCATAATTATGATATAAAGTGGGAATGAAAAAAAAAATCAAAGTAATGATGTACTAAGCCATAATTGTGAGATCGAGTCAAAATTGAGTTAAAAAAAATGACAAAAAGTTGATTGTATGTCATAAATGCGTCTTTTTATATTGTAATTATGACTTTTGTCAGAATTTCACATTTTTTATTTCATTATTCATATAGTTAGTCATAATTATGATTTACCAAAAAGCTGCGTAAATGAAAACATATTTCTAATGTTAGCGTGAATTAGTTGAACACTTTCCTGAAACTCTTCCCCCATAGCTCAGCCTTCTCACACACACACACACACACACACACACACACACACACACACACACACACACACACACACACACACACACACACTAACCACACAGGTGGTTAATGCTGATTCGTGTTGCAGTGAGATTGTTTCCTGAAAGAACTGCACCGAGTCTGGGCTCTTCTAAAACCTGTATGTTGAATTATTCCCTTTAAAATCTTTTGCACGACCAGAATGAAAACACTCCTTTGATTCTCCTCCGCAACCGGAGCAGATCCGGCTCTGAAGGTGCATTGCATATTTTAAAAAGAATAAATGATATATCAAATTCAGAGACTCTTTTGCATGCACAAATAGTAGATTAGCCTTATTTTAATCTAGATGTGGTGAAATCATATCTATATATTTTATGTGAACTCTAAAGGTCCATAGATGTCTATATTCTGCTTTGAAGAATTACAATGCTAACTGAACAGTTATTGTGTGAGCTTGTTTTGCCTTTGAGCGGAGAGGCTGTCCTCTCTTCTGCCTTTCTTCAGTTTCATGCACTTGTCTGAAAGGTGTGTGTGGTTCACGTCTCACCTGCTCTGTTGAGCTTCACGAATGTTTCACATGCGAACGGAGGACGGGGTTCCCGGGCTTGATGTACAGCGTGGACTGCAGTATTCACACCAATGACCAGCTCCAGTAAAGAGGAGAGGGGGAAACATGTTAACGAATTAATGAAAATTCTGTCATTATTTACTCAGCCTTATTTTGTTTAAAGCTGCATGCTTTTATTTTCCAGAGGAGCATGTTTTTGTTTATACAATAGTAATTTAATTACTAGTTTAAGTTTTATTATAGTTCATATTTTTCCGTTTTCAAGTTTGTCATTTTATTGTAATTTTTACTCGTTTTTTTTTGTCTTTATAGTTTCTATTAATTTCTATTTTAGTTTTAGTTATTATAGTGAATCAAGTTATATTGCATAAAATGAAAAAGAAAATATTTTTATTTTAAGAAACTTTTTAATGATTTTAGCTCAACCCTGTTTGAACAACATGAGTGTGATTAAATAATGGTATAATTTACATTTTTGAGTGAAATATTTGTTTAAACTTAATTGTCTTTGACATGAAGCTCAATGCCAATGATGAGTTTGTTTTAATGGTATTCTGTGTATTCACCATAAAGCCTTTTTATATGATGTTTGGTTCACTATGGTTTACTTTTGCTTTGCATAATTCTGCCTTCTGTTATCAGTTTATTACGGTTTTATCATGAAGCACATGTGGGTTTACATTATTTTGTCTTTTTTTTGTGCAACTTTAAACTGCTGCATGTTCGTGTGATCATGCAGATTCAGATGATTTTATGATTTGTAATCATAAAAGCTTATTTCTGCATTCAGGTGGTTTGATCATTCGTGGTCTTTTGTCTCTTCACTGATGCTTATCGCTTGACTCCAGACACTTTAATGTCCTGCGCTCACTTTAATGTTATTTGTGACTCTAGGAAACGACTCGAATGCGGGCTAACTAATGTAAAAAGACTGAAGAAACCTGTCGATATCTGATCACACATGAAGCCACTTTCACATGATTTTAATGACCAGTCAATGTCTTATCTCATTTCATTTGGTGGCGATGAAATGACAGTAATCTTCTTCATCTTTTGCTTCTGTTTCAGGGTTTATTCTTGAGGTTGTTGTATCGATCCTCATGAATATTTGACTGAAGGACTGTAACATGCTTACTGTTCTTAAACTCTAAATGAAATGACTTTATAAAAAAACATTTACTGAAATGTGCATGAATTATGTGCTGTTATTTATTTGATCAAAAGACACCAAATATGAACATCTGTTCATTTGTGCTGAGAAGATCTTGATATAATCGTGAGCTTTCATCTTCATAACTTCATAGTCTTCTGTTTCTAAACGCAGATGTAGCCTACAGTCTTTACTCATTAAATTTAAGAGGCCGTTTGAAGCACTTTATCATGAAAAGAACCTTTCAAACATGATTACAGCAATAATTAAGCCATTCATTTAATAACTTACTATGGTAAACGCATAGGCTTTACCTCTCTGTGTGGTGTAAAGGTCATGTAATATTAAAATGTGTTGATTGCTGGTTTTATATGGATTTTAATCCAGGTTAACTCATAGGAATGATGATTTTCTGCACATTGAGTAAGTTGAACTTAATTTTAGTTCAACTTAATGCATTTGTTTAAATGTAGCTAAAATCAATTGTGTGCAACCACTTACGATAAAAAAATTGATTAAATTCAACGAATCATTTTTTTCAGTGTGATGTGGTCAAAATGTCACCAGTTCTTTAACATCAGCTGCGTTTGTCTGTATGTTATTAATCTGCTGTCGTATAATCTATTAATGTAATTCATTGTCGTTTGATAAAGTGCATCATCATGTATTTGCAACAAAATGTTTATTTTAAATACGAGAAAAAATATATCACAATATAAGATTTGAGATATCATCTGCAAATGTCAAAGCCAAGAGTGTACACTACAAGGATTCACTGTATTTGTCAAGTCGTCTATACAGCTTTAGAGTTTTGCTCTTGCATTCTGGGAACATTTATGGTCATCAAAGATACACAAATAAAGTTTTAATTTGCTAAAAAGCATCAGTTTTCTCTTTCATTTGAATGTGTCCGAAATCGTATACTCTCTAGTCTAGAGTAACTTATTTTGAATAAGTAGCTTAATTACTTTGCGATTGCTAAAAAGTATTTTCTGTAGTATGACTGTAATTCCGAAGTACTACAGTAGTTACCGTATACTGTAAGTACATGTAAGTGCACGTACTGTAAAATAAAGTGCAACCCAAATACTTATTCAAATTCAGTTAAATAAATAATTTGATACTAATTTAGACTCATTTGCTTATCGTGATTTTAACAGTAAAAGACTGTAAAAATGCTACAGTGAAAAACTGTAAATAACTGTTACGGTAAATAACTGTGATAGATCTAATGGTACATTTAATGTAATTTTACTGTAAAATACCATTAAATTTACAGTTTTTGTAAGTGAAAACGAACAAGTCATTGTAACCGTAAATTGACATTCCCACAATTCCCTGCGTGACACTTCACATTTGATGTATTTTTGTTGAAATAACTGTTTCCTTCGTTTTTTTTCTAATCAGTTATGTACATTAGGGTTTTATGTTACATTTAATGTTGTTAAATTAATGTTTATTGTATTTTTTAAATTCCGTGTTACCGTGATGGTGTTTAATGTTTGTGTGAATGAGTCTGTGCAGCTTCTGTTTATATTAATATTAACTTTTTTTATGGAAGAACTGCATGTGCTGAGCTTTGATTGATTATGTGACTCATTACTGCTGTGATTATTGGTTTTCAGAGTATTACAATGATACAAAACAGATTTTAATACTTCAATGGGTCGGGAAATTATCATTATATCAGATAATGAAATACGGTTTATTACTGTAAATTTTAAGCTAAGTCTGTAAAACCTAAAATGTTGCTACCGTATTTGTTACGGTAAATTTCTGGTAACCACAGATGCCAGTTTTTTTTTGTAAATTTAACAGAATTTTTTTACAGTGTTGATTTTGAGGCTCTCAAAAGGGAGGTTTCATGAAGTCTACCACTCGCTTGCTCGATCCCATTCGTCTATTTATATCTCGCTTTGATGTTATTTTGCCCTACTGTCCTCAGTATAATAAATGAATCATTGCAGTTTGGGGTTGTTCCAACAGCATTTTAAATTCCTGTGCCAAGAAAAGAAAATGCTGCCCTGGACGACACCCCATTTCAAATCTTCTGTTTTTTGCAAAAGTACTGAAACTCATTGTTGCTTCTCACTTGGTTATGTCTTCAAACCCCTTCAGTCAGGTATTCGTAACTTTCACAGTATTGAAATGACATATTGATGGCGTCTGATTCTGCCACTATTTCCATTCTCATCCTTCTTGATCTCAGAGACACTTTCGATACTGTTGATCATAGTTTTTTACTTACCTAGAAAGTGCTTTGGTGTTTCGGGGACAGCTTTAAACTGGTTTAAATCCTATTTTACTGACCGTTCCCAGTTCATTGCCTTGGGTGGTTTCAGGTCTGAGATTAGCTCTGTTTTCACTGGTGTTCCCCAGGGTTCAGTTTTAGGTCCGTTCCTCTTTAATATCTATTCGTCACCACTCGGGCATCTGTTGCGATCGCTCGGCCTTCATTATCACTTTTACGCTGACGATACTCTAACCCTGGTGAAAATCTGGATGTTTGCTTGCTTTCTGCTTGTGTTTCTGAGATCAAGATATGGATGAATAACTTTTTTTGAAGTTTGAATAGTAGTAAAACTAAAGTTATGTTACTTGGTTCCCCCTATACCAACTTTTCTGCTGATGTTACAGTTTTGAGAATCCAAGAAATTTGAGCATCTTTGATGCCAGTCAAATTTGATCCTTATATACAGAACACTATTAAACATCTTTTTTTTTTACCTCAAAAATATAACGAGATTGCGTCCAATCCTAAATTTTAAAGTCTCTCGGATTGCCTACAGTAATGCCCTTTTAGCCGGAGTAAGCCTATCTAAATCTAAACTTAACAAGTTTCAACATGTACAAAACTTGCCCGGATCCTGGGCATGCAATCATATCACTCCTAATCCTTGCACTGTCTCCCGGTCAGGTTCTGTGTTGATTTTAAAATGATGATACATACATTATTTATCAGAGTTACTCACTCCTTTCTACCCAAATCGTAGACTGCACTCTTCAAAATCTAACCTGTTGTCTGTTCCTCAAATCCACTTAAAATCTATGGGTGACAGCCAGGGACTTTTCTTCTTCGAAAATCTCTTCCTCTTGAACTTAGGGAAACTCAGACTTTTGTGATTTTTTTAAAGATCAAATTAATTTCTTATGAATCAGCACTTTGTTCTTAGACTAGTGTATGCTTGCTGATTTTAGTTTTTTTTATTATTGTATTCATTGTTTCACTTATTGTTTATCTTGTGTACAGCGCTTTGAGAAGCTATCAGCGTCAGTTGCGTCGCTTCACTGTCATTCATAAATCCTCTCCCGTGGCCTCATGGAATAGAAAAGTGCTCACTTCAGAATCTCAAAGGAAGTATTAGGTCATCCGGGTACTTTTGCCGACTGTTTTATGAATACTGTGAATTCGGACATACTTCTTTTGTCACATGCTGTTTGTGCTTTAGTTTGAGATACTGAGTTGCACGACACGACCAGCAGAGGCCGCTGCGGTTTCATAAATATTAATGGCTCTTTCTACAGATGGAGTCCAACACAGGTCTGAAACTCGTTACTAAATCATTGATCAAGATGATTTTAACAACTAATCAACTAATAAAAGGAGGCGTTTAACATTTGAGAAATGCATATCATCAGCTACAAAGGGTCAAACTTCATTTTATGAGCTATATTTTCTTTTATTCTTTTCTTGATTATTATTAGTTTGCAACCATGTTTTTTTAAATGCAGTTTTATACCTTTATGTATTATTTCCTACCAATAAAGACTAGATAAACATCAAAATTCAGATTTAGTCTAAATTAAGCTCATTCAGTTATTGATAACTTTATAAGAAAAAATATTAGATTATTTTTCTTACAGTATAAACAATTGTTGAGCTTGATAAAAAGCAGTCAACACTACAATTTTCACAAAAAATAAAATGTAAATGAGATTATTTACTTACTTTCCCTCAGGGTTTAACATTAACTAAAACAAAAGCCATTGTCATTATTTCAGCTAGTTTCCATTTGGCAAGATTTCTCATTTTTGTTGTTGAAGTACTAAACTAACTAGAAAAAAATAGCCTATAAGCCTACTAAAAACGAAAAGTTAATAAAAACTATACTGACATATATATATATTTTTTTTCTACTATTCAAAATTATTAAAATTACAATAACTTTAACCAAAATGTATATATTAATGAACATTATTATTAGTTCATATAAGCTGTTTGATGTGTTTAAAACTACCTAAAATTCATGTTAGGCTAATTTTATGTTAGATATAAATTTCAAAGAAACCTGGATTTTGTGCATCTAATTCTGCTTATGTAATCACTCTGTTTTATCATTTCATATTCTTTTGATTAAGGACGGTGACACTAAAATACATCAGACTGCCATGTCTCTCTTTCACATTTATAATCCTGATGTTTTTCGGTCTAGACCCCACAGCAGCACTTTCGGCCACATTAGAGTTCATTTATTCTTGTTTGGATGCTGTTAAATTGCTCTGACTCACTGCTTTAGAGGAGCAGAGTCAATTTTGATGTGGTTGGTGAGATTAATGTGACCTATTTGCATCACAATACGCTTATTTGCCCCAGATTGTTCTTGAGTGCTGAGATTAGTGTCTTTCTTTGAAATATTCAAATGATGAATCAGACAGTTGCATCTGCGCCAATAAGCCTAAAATTAAAGTCTTGCATAGAGTGAGTATTTTATGCTTATTGAGCATTTGGGAAACATTTTCCAAATTCATGCCCAGAGGGAAACTTTCTGGCCAGACACTTTTAATATCAGTGGTTTATTGTCATCTTACACTCTGATGAAAATGAGGAGGAATCACATGCAGGGACTTTAAATGTTAAACTTATTCACACAATTTAACATTGAATAGGGAGCATTGCTATTTTTTCTCTATGCAGAATCACTATCTGCTAAACACTTTGATATTTAAAGTCTCATATGAGAATGTGAAGATCTGCTGTGTCCAAAATATTAACAATCAAAGCATTATTTTATTGTTGTGAGGCTTTGTAGAGCTGGTCATTTACACAGCGTCTGCTCTCTGAATCTCCTATTCATCTGAATTAAACATCCTGTGTTGGGAATAAGAGTACATTTCCCATTAGGAATGTCCAGTAAACAGCCGTCCCGTGAGACCGAAACAATCACTGAATGGAAATTTTCTGCAGCCGATTGCACTATATTTTTTCCTGACCTTTGTTTAACTAACTTAGTTTCTGCTGTGGTTGGTTGTTTTTTCTTAATGATCAACGCCGGATTAAACAGGACCATTCGTCTTGTTATGTTCCAGGAAAACTGTCCTCTGTCTCCGTCCAGTTTAAATTGGAAAATCTGTTGAATTTCTGTATCGATTGCTGCCTTGGTTTGGTGTTGCTTATTCGCTTTAAACTTGTGAATCATTTTGTTTTGCTAAACCAAGTTAAATCTAGACAAAGTGCCAGTGGTGTGATAAAACACTCTCTCAACAAGCAGAATATCAGCAATGCAACACTCTTAGAAGACAAGGTATAGGATCTTAAAGGATTTTGGCAGGCGCTTCATCCATAACCTTTAATTATTATTATTTTTTAATTGATTATTTGTGACCCTGGACCACAAAACCAGTCACATGGGTAATTTTTTTTAAAATGAGATGTATACATCATCTGAAAGCTAAATAAATAATCTTTCCATTGGTATATGGTCTGTTAGGATAGGACAATATTTGGCCAAGATACAACTATTGAGAATCTGGAATCTGAGGGTGCAAAAAAATCAAAACATTGAGAAAATCTCCTTTAAAGTTGTTCATTTATGTTGGCGATTGTGCTGCATCCACTCACAAAAATAAATATTTTACATATTTACGGTAGGACATTTACAAAATATCTTCATGGACCATGATCTTTACTTAATATCCTAATGATTTTTGGCATAAAAGAAAAATCGATCATTTTGACCCATACAATGTATTGTTGGCTATTGCCACAGATATACCCGTGCGACTTGTGACTGGTTTTGTGATCCAGAGTCACATTTTTTTAATTAAACAGCACATACTTTATCACTAATTTTTTTTAAATAACCCATTAAACATGAAAGTAGCCTATTATTGAATAATTTCTCCTTATAGAACCTTTTTGGCATAAAGTCTTTTTTTAAATTGAGTCAAGAACCCTAGAGTTCTATAAAGAACCTTTTCTTCTAATAGTGAATTTATTACAGGCTCAGAATAAGCAGAATATGATGCATTACTCCATTCAAACATTGTTTTCTTTATACTTTTAAGATTAAAGTAAGCCTGAAGAAGGTCGATTGACCAAAATGATTTATATTTTCTAAGATTATAGTTTTAAAATCTTCCACTGACAATGTTGTAAACTATTTTTATGATAGTTACGAACTAAAGTTAGTTAGAACCTATGCAAAATGGTTGAAATCACTTACGTAGACTTTGTAAAAAAAGAAGATATTTTGAAGAATGTCGGTAACCAAACAGTTGATGGACTCCATTGTATGGAAAAAATGGAAGTCAATTGTTTGGCTATTTTGTTTCTTAAATAAAAAAAATTTATGAAGATATTTTGACATTCTTCAAAATATCTTATTTTGTGTTCAACAGAAGAAAGACATTCATACAGGTTTGGAACAACTTGAGGGTGAGTAAATGATTTGGGTGAACTATCCCTTTAAGTTGACAGTTGTTTTTTTATTAAACAGAACCATTTTAATGTAAAGAACCTTAATGTAAAGAACATTTTAATAATCCAGAGCATTATTTTTAGTGTAATGGAAAGGTTCTATGAACGTTAAAGGTTCTTCATGGAACCAATGCCAATAAAGAACCTTTATTTTTAAGAGCGCGCGTCCAGCTCCCCCTCTCTGAATGTAAATTGGGCCTAATGGGTGAAGCTCCCATAACTCTATTCCTCCTCCCATTAGACGTCCAGAGAGGAGGAGCTGGACGTCATTGACTCTACAGTGAGCACCACTTGGGCCAAATCGCCAAAATGAACGGAAAATGAAAACAAACTCAGATTTCCCACTGTAAATACAAATGCAGTTTTTTTTTTCACTGAGTGGAACCCAGGTTCTTCAAAAACGATACCCACACCCGCCACACGATGGATGTATGAGCCCGCGGTTGCGCTCTCTCGCGCGGCGCCGGTAATGACTCGCTCGCGCTCACCGCTGCTGCTGATCAGACGCGTTTGCGGCAGACCGCCCAGATCTCCGAGACTCAACGAGCTCTGTTTCAGCTTCTGTGCGGATCACAACGGCTTCATTTCAACGCGTCTACAGAGAGAATATCCCGCAGCGACCCGCGTTCATCGGCGTGCGTTTTCTTCCGTCCTTCTCTGGTGATAAACCAGGCGAGCGCGGAAGAGAACGCGCAGGAATGGGAAGATACAGCGTGCTTTCATTAGATTACATTTCCGAAGAATGACCCATCCATCTGCCGATCACGCTTTATCAGCTCAAACATCCTTCTTCGTGCATTGGACGTAGACTTTCGGAGCACAGAAGAGTTGAGTGCGTGCACGGCGCATAAAGCTACAGTTTTTAGAAACACTTGGACCGAATTTCTGTCTCGTCGGTTCGCGGACTCTTTTGACTTGATCTTTGGATGTATTTCTGCAGCTCTTGATGGAGTGGTGTGCACTGTGCCAAACGCACATAGATATTGTGAAGTAGGCTAACCTATGAGGTTGCAGTTTTGGGGGTTATCAGCTGAGATGCGTTTTATTTCAGTCACTAAACTTCAGTGTTGCGCTGTTTGGCCACGAGTCTTCATCATCAGCATCATTAGAAAGCAGTTGTGTGGAAGCACGTTGATGCTTGCCGTTTAATACAGGGCATTTAATACGATGCTTTCACTTTTAAAAAAGTGCGTTTTGTCAGAAAGCTGTGTGTTTGTAGGGAATTCGCGTGTTTTCAGATAAATGCTGGGTGTGCATGACATTTTAGGCAACTTAAATGCTGCTTAACCTTTATAGGTCTCATAGGTGATCATCTTTTGTGTGTTTGCAGGCACTTTGCTCTCCTTTTAATATAAGGCATTGATGCATGTTGGCTGTGCATGTCATTATTGACTACTTAAATGCTGCTTTAACTTTAGGTTTGCATTTAGGTTTATAATTGCCTAATTTCGCCTATAGTTGAGTACCATTGTCATTTCCATAAAGCAGTGTGTTTGCAGGCACGTTTTATCATGTGTTAATGTGATGACTTTTGGCTGTAGATATTATTATAGGCGTATGCTACTTCAATTTCATCTCCTTGAGCGTCATCATCTTTGAAAGCAGCTATTTTGGATATGCGTAACATTTTGTTGCTTTAAGACCTTAAAAGTCTCAATTTGGTCTCAGATGAGATTAAAACTGAAACTTAAGGAAGCAGCAGTGATGCTCAATGACGCTCTCGCTGTGCGCAAATGTGCTGACGCCACCTGTGGTCTCTTAAATCGATTGATTCAGAAAGATTTAGGCACTTTGACTAGGAGAGAGTTCAGCTTGCACAACATCCGTGTTGCTTGCGCTTTCTAACCACGAGACAAGAGAAGTTTTGATCGCACGTTGTGTGTCTCCCACTGTATAATCGTGCGTGACGCGAAAGTTGAGAGTTTAAATGGTTCTCCGAAAGTTACCCGGTGTCTCAGCATCGGGCATGGGGCTTCGTCTGTCTCAGAAATTCGTCTTTCTGCTGTTCCTGTCAGGGTTGGTAACTCTGTGCTTCGGGGCTCTTTTCTTTCTACCCGACTCCGTGCGTCTGAAGCGCATCTTCCTCTCCAAGAACGAGAGTCCCGCGGTGACCGTGGGCTCCGACAATGAGCTTTCCAAAAAGGTGCCCGTGGATCAAGAGCATCAGCGGACGGGTTTAAAAGGGGCTGAGGCGATTGTCAAACCTAAAGTGAGCCGCAAGCCCTCGGTCACCCATGGAGCGAGAACTGTGGAGAGATCTGTTGGGAGTAGAGCGCAGGACGAGTGGAGTCCGGCGAGGGCGCACGAACCGCCGGCCAGGGACGAGCGGGTCACCTCGGCCGCTCTTAACGCCCAGCACGGCACCACTTTCAGCCACGAGACGTTTAAAAAGTGCCTGCTGAAACCAGCTTTGGGGAAGGACCAGGGAACCCCATCTGATTCCGAGACGCTCAAGCGGAGGGAGAAAGTCAAAGAGGTGAGAAAGATGTGTGCATGGATGCCTCTTATTGTTGTGTGTGGATGCCCATTTCTGCCACATAAGAAAAATAAACTCATGCTTTGGGAAATCATAATCAGACACAGTCATATTTATGGGATAAAAAGTAGGATAACAAGTCAAAATGTTGACATATAGCCTAAGTCATACAAATTCGAAATTGACATACTGTTATAATTGATTTAGAGGAAAAGTTACAATTACAAGTCATTATTATGTATAAATGTCATAGAAACTCGACTTTTGTTGTCATAATGACTTTATTTCCTAATTTTCACTTTATTTTATAATTATGACTTATGTCATATGATAGTACGATAGTACAATTTTGTTAACTTGCTGCATTGGAAATTTTCAGTTGGTTCAACTAAAGTGCCAAGGTTAAAAGACCTGCAGTTCGCATTTTCAGTGCATAAAGTCAACGTAAAATTGAGTTTTGGCCTCAATCTTTTAGTGTATGGGATGACTTTTTTTTAATCATGACATAATTTTATAATAATTATAATTTACCAAAGCATGATTTTCTTACATAGTTGTGTAACGCAAAAGCTTGTAGGTTTGAAACTTGTTGGATTGTGCCTGTAATAAGTGTCACTTTGGATAAAAGTGTTGTTAAATGATACATTTGTTCTAAATTGCCTTGGATCTGAGGCGAACAGCAACAGGCATGACTGATATGAAGATGCCTGAAGCTATTGTGGAGTCGGGGCTAGTTGTCACATTTATTCCAGTGAACGACAATATAAATTAGTCGGAGTAAAGGTATACAAAACATATAGAATATTTCCACTGCTATTGCTAAAGAATAAAACTATATAGTTAATTGAACTCTATAGTGGGGCATGTTGTCACACTATTGTTCTTGCATATTAAATGTGAAATGAAACTAAACATTTATGAAATGCAAATCAATTCATTAAAATATCAAACCATTGGCCAACAAAACTGCATATAAAAGCGCATGTGACAGCTTTCCCTTAGATGTAGCGGATGTGACAACTAGCCCCAGTCTCCCTATGTTTTTCGTCCGCATAAGTTAGAATCCACATCTGTATGAACAGATAATTACTGATGTGTCACTTTCCTAACTGACACTTATCAGAGCGCTCAGGCTTCCTTTCTGCTGCTGTGTTTTTGTGCCGGTTGTTTGAAGCTGGTGGTTTGAATCCAGATGAAAGGAACTTTTTGTCTTGCAGTCAGCTGATATGCTTTGATATCGGGAATACAGACATTGACTGTGCTATAGTGAAGCATTGTTGTTCCTGAATCTGTCTTGGTGAATCAATGATCATTAAGAACTCTTTCTGGTGTGCTAGTGAAACCTCTTGTATCAGAATGAGTTTCGCTCCCTCATAGGGATGAGCCGAAAACACACACACACACACACACACACACACACACACACACACACACACACACACACACACACACACACACACACACACACACACACACACATTGTGTTTTCATGTTTTATGGGGACTTTCCATTGACATAATGATTTTTCTACTGTACAAACTGTATATTCTCTCCCCTTACACTAACCCTTAACCCTACCCAACACAGAAAACGTTCTGCTTTTTTTACTTTTTCAAAAAACATCACTTAGTATGATTTATAAGCTGTTTTCCTCATGAGGATAAAAAAGGATTTCAGATACTGCCATCTTTGGGACATTTTGTTTGAGCTCTATTATGTTTGAGGGAAGGAAAAGTCATTGGGGTTTAAAACCACATGAAGGGGAGAAAATGATGAGAGAATTCTCATTTTGGGGTGAATTTGTCCTTTAAATGTCAGAGTGACAGTACTATTTGTTCAGGTTCATAATGTTTCACAATAGGTCTAGAGTAAGGTCCAGCTTGCTACATATTGATTTCTCTAACTTACCAAAGTCTTTTTTCTCAGACTATTCTCATGAATAACTGCAGAAACAAAGTATGTTTCCAGGGCACAGTGAGTCTATTGAAATGAGTGTTATAGCTGCAATTCTGCATAGAATTTTCTGTTGTTATATCATATTTCACAGCGTCAGAAGCGCTGGATGGTTTCCAGACCCGCGGGGTATTTATGAAGCGCTGTGGTGGCAAAGCCAGTGTTTTTACCTTGCTTTAGGCAGGAGTCGAAAATGAAGGAAAAAAAGCTAAATCAGGCAACAAAACAAATAATTTTTCATGCATGCTGTTTCATTAAACTTTAAAGTCAATGTGAAACATTGTTCACACAACCCATTTCACTTCTTTAATCTGTCATGTTTCCAAGTCAAACTGGATTTTCAAAGACACATGTGGGCGGGGCTTTATTTTAAGGCTCAGGAGTTGATTGGATGGTCAAAAGTGGGCGTTACATAGAGTAAGCAGAAGTTGAGAATCAGCGAATATTTTGATGTGCTAGGAAAATAAACCCTTTTATTCAAAACATTGTGTAATGAATCATTGATAAAAAGACCAGGATTGTGGATTTAGTTCATTTCTTTTCTATTTGTGGAGTGATGTATATTAACCTGCTCTGACCTACTTGCATGTGATTTCAGTGATTCATGGAGGCTTTATTCTGTTGCTGTTAAAGCCTCATGCTGAATTAAGTATTTACGAAGCGTTTGCACGGATGCCTCTGGCTTCCCTCTGTGCCGCCTCCTGTCAGAGCCATGCATATTCATATCTGACCTAATCATGATAAACAGCTCCATTAAATAATAATCTGGCAGACGAGAGATCAGCTCTTCTAGAAAACTAGAGGTTGATCTTGCCTTTTGAATACCATGGTATCTTCTCTGGTGTCATTACAGCACTGTTTTGTAAGTGTACAAAGCATACCAAAACATTAGGTCATCCGTTTCTTAGCTTTTTGGCCAAGTTGGGAACATGGAAATAATGGAAATGACTGTTTACAGCTCAGATCTTGTTAGCAGTCCTGGAAAACAGTTCAAACACTTTCAAAGTTGTAAATACAATGAAGATTATTGTTGCACGTCTTACAAGAAAATACTATTTTAGTCTTTCTATTCTTCAAACTTTCATGTTTAATTAGATGTACAATTCTTAAAACCAAGAACTGACTTTACATACAGTGAAGAAAATAAGTATTTGAACACCCTGCTATTTTGCAAGTTCTCCCACTTAGAAATCATGGAGGGGTCTGAAACTGTCATCGTGGGTGCATGTCCGCTGTGAGAGACATAATCTAAAAAAAAAAATCCAGAAATCACAATGTATGAATTTTTAACTATTTATTTGTATGATACAGCTGCAAATAAGTATTTGAACACCTGAGAAAATCAATGTTAATATTTGGTACAGTAGCCTTTGTTTGCAATTACAGAGGTCAAACGTTTCCTGTAGTTTTTCACCAGGTTTGCACACACTGCAGGGGGGATTTTGGCCCACTCCTCCACACAGATCTTCTCTAGATCAGTCAGGTTTCTGGGCTGTCGCTGAGAAACACGGAGTTTGAGCTCCCTCCAAAGATTCTCTATTGGGTTTAGGTCTGGAGACTGGCTAGGCCACGCCAGAACCTTGATATGCTTCTTACAGAGCCACTCCTTGGTTATCCTGGCTGTGTGCTTCGGGTCATTGTCATGTTGGAAGACCCAGCCTCGACCCATCTTCAATGCTCTAACTGAGGGAAGAAGGTTGTTCCCCAAAATCTCGCAATACATGGCCCCGGTCATCCTCTCCTTAATACAGTGCAGTCGCCCTGTCCCATGTGCAGAAAAACACCCCCAAAGCATGATGCTACCACCCCCATGCTTCACAGTAGGGATGGTGTTCTTGGGATGGTACTCGTCATTCTTCTTCCTCCAAACACGTTTAGTGGAATTATGACCAAAAAGTTCTATTTTGGTCTCATCTGACCACATGACTTTCTCCCATGACTCCTCTGGATCATCCAAATGGTCATTGGCAAACTTAAGACGGGCCTTGACATGTGCTGGTTTAAGCAGGGGAACCTTCCGTGCCATGCATGATTTCAACCCATGACGTCTTAGTGTATTACCAACAGTAACCTTGGAAACGGTGGTCCCAGCTCTTTTCAGGTCATTGACCAGCTCCTCCCGTGTAGTTCTGGGCTGATTTCTCACCTTTCTTAGGATCATTGAGACCCCACGAGGTGAGATCTTGCATGGAGCCCCAGTCCGAGGGAGATTGACAGTCATGTTTAGCTTCTTCCATTTTCTAATGATTGCTCCAACAGTGGACCTTTTTTCACCAAGCTGCTTGGCAATTTCCCCGTAGCCCTTTCCAGCCTTGTGGAGGTGTACAATTTTGTCTCTAGTGTCTTTGGACAGCTCTTTGGTCTTGGCCATGTTAGTAGTTGGATTCTTACTGATTGTATAAGGTGGACAGGTGTCTTTATGCAGCTAACGACCTCAAACTAATTTAGGATAATAAATGGAGTGGAGGTGGACATTTTAAAGGCAGAAAAATGTTAGTGTCATAACCTCTTAAATTGTTCCTCTTAACTTCAAAATTAGAAATATGCAAAAATGTTGACAAAAATGATATTTAGAGGTAGCTCAATCATGTGGAAGATTGCCTATGTTAAGTTGTGCGGCGTTATTGTTATATGCAAGTAATATTAAAAGTTGCTGCAAATGAACTACATTTTATTGAAATCAGAGCAACACTGACATGACAACAATGACAACAATCTAAAAAAAGCACAAAGTTTTCAACAATCCCTCATTTCTGATGCTCAGCAGCCAGTGTTGACTTTTTGCAGTTTGGATAGATCCGTCGGTGATCTTCCACCACATGAAGGAGAAACTGCAATTGTTCTTCAGAGTGTGTGAGATAGCCACTGTATTCTTGAATCAGAGCCACTCCTCTCTCGGCGGGATCTTTGACTACTTTCATTGCATGTATGGTTGCCTGTGCCTCCTGATAATCTGCTTGATTCGGCCAAAGTTCCGGGTCAATTTCAAGGAACGTAATGTCATTTTTTAAACCAAAAAATGTGCTCTAAACCCAAACAATAACCAAGGTCATCAATAGAAATATGTATTGATTCCACCAGGAAAGGTAAATCTGCTAAACCAGGTCATGGATGGATTAATTTGGATTTAGTTTCTACAATAAGTAAACTGAGATATGTATCTAAAATACATATTTAGGAATATATGGTGCATTAGATGCTTTTATGGAGATTTTTTTATTTTATTTTACTAGCCAGGAACAATACCAATTCAAATGATCTGTTTTTACGAAAATCATCAAAATCTCAGAAAGTTTAAAGCTATTGAGCTACCAGTAATAATTATGTTACTGCCATAAAAATTGGCATGCTGTATTTTCTTATATAAAGGAACAATTTGAAGGGTTAAGAGCATGACAATTGGATACTTTAAAAATAAGGACCACCGTAATTATCATGTTTTGTATTATACTGTTTTAATATCAAATCTTATTTTGTGTAAATAAAACATAAATGAGCAAAACATGAATTTTTATTAACTAACATTAAAGCTACACTCACTGTCATTTTTTTTAAGTTGATTCTTAGCAAAAAACACTTTGTTCTTTCAAAATGATATGTGCTCATTAATGTGTAATTATTTCTACCAACTAATCAAGTATTCTCGTAAGCGTAGAATCTGCCATTTAGAATACATACGAGCGAGTCGCTCGAATGGCGGCAGCCATGTTGCGCCTCCATCTTGAAAATACATTAGCCAAAGAGGGACATACCTGGAAATTCAAGCTTCGCCTTTCGCGTTTTTACACTCAGTGGCACCGTGACGAATGTGAGGGGGAGATTACTCGCGACTGCCGGCAGATTTGAACTAATACGGCCACCATAGGAGTTAAAACGTCCTCTGAATGGGAGGGACTAGAAAAGTAATATTCAGTTGGTAGTCATAAACAATTTCACCGCTAGATGGGAGAAAATCCTACACTGTGTAGCTTTAACAAAGATTTAAAAAATAGTTAACAAACTGAAACTTTTTTGTAAAGTGTTAACAATAAATCAATGCTTATTTGCATAAATATCAACATATTTTGCATAATAACAATATATTTTGTATAAAGAAATTGAAGCTTATTTTAGGACCATTATAATTTATTTTTGCATTTAATATCAGTGCTTAATAAATCAAACACAAATCATTGCTTGCTTTGTGTAAACATAAATCAATGCTTATTTTGCATATTTTCATAAAGAAAATGACGTCTGTTTTAGGACCATTATGATGTTTTGCATTGTGGTGCTAATTTTAATATCAGTGCTTGTTTTGCATAAATCAAATCAGTGCTTTCTCAATTCATAAATCAAACATAAATTAATGCTTATCTTGCATAAATATCAACATATTTTGCATAAAGAAAATAAAGCGGAAGGATTTTTTTTTTTTTTAGCAATTCTGATTATTGCAGAAAATAAGAAATTATCATTCATCATGATAATCTTCACAAATGAACACAACCTTTAGGAATTTTGAAGCATAAAGACAATCGGCAGAAGTCAAAAGCTAAACGACCATGGCCACATGACTTCAACATCACCATCACTAAGCTTCAGCCAACTCTTTCAGTCTGTTTAAAAACATTTTCCCCGGAAATTCGAGTTATAATAGTTTGCAAGAGCGTGGTTATAACAGAACGAGGCTGTGATTGACCAGTAGATGAGTTTACCTGTTCGGCTGATGATGCTTCATGTCCCATTTAGAAACTTGTTTGTAACCGCCTTTTTCAAGACAAGAAAACGCTTTTTTTTTAAAAAATCATAAGAGGGTTTTAGTGATGTATTGTAGAGCTTGTGTTCACCACAGACCTTATTTAACCAAAAACACTCTGACTTCGGGACCCTAAAACTCGTTTCCGAGTTTTGGCCTTCAAAAATACGTCATCCCTGCATCACTCTTTATCTTTTTGGTATGTGGGTGTATTTATCAATCTTTTCCTCTTATTAATGACATATATAATCAATTAGCTGGCCGGTAGATGCTGTCTGAAGCTCCTCTCTCGGTTGGAAACGTGTTTTTTTAACATTCCCCAGAAAATCTATAGGAATTTGCGGCTGGTATCCACGAACATGTGAAGCTTGTCGGTTCGATGGCCTCTCATTCATCATTGCCTCCCTGCTTTTGTCACGGGTGCTGACTGGAGGGTTTATCCCCTGTTGGGACATGCTGAATGGGCGTTCACCGCTCTGTGAGATGGATAGAGTTACAAGGAGCAGCTTGGCAGCTCTGGCCCGAGGCTGGGAAAAGCGTGTGCTCTTTGAGGAAAGCCAGGATCCGGTTCCACTTCTCGGAGCGGAGGAGGAGCGACTGCTGAGGGGGCAGGAGAAGGCAACTAGCTCCTGGCTATTGAAACGGGGGATGGAGAGCGGCCGCTAAACGAGAGTCATGATTACAGCATCTGTTCTTCTGTTTTCGCCTGTGCCGCTGAGAATTGCCGTTCTCAATATGCGCAGTCTTTGCAAACTAAACTTAATGTGGTTACTTGGCTAGATATAGACTAGATTTGGTTGTTGGAACAGTTTTGATTCTGTGATGATTGATGTATTGGAGAGGCTGATTCATTTTTTTAATTGATTTTTTATTTTATTTTTTAATATTGTGTTTGTTTACATTGCTTTTGAGCTATTAATTTTCAGCATCAGTGTCGTCTGTTAAGAACCCCACATCGGTCAGATGTCGTAAGGAGCTGTTTGAGTCGTTCTTGCAATCCTTCTGTAATGTTTTTGTAAAGATGCAGTAAAGATGCAGTATCAAGTTAAAAGTAATTCCATTTTATATGTGCATCCAAAACTTTTTGACTGATTTTGCCTGATTCTCCATGGACCATGACCTTACACAAGTTGTTTTTAGTTACTGGAAAGTAAGTCATTTGAGAGTTATTCAAATTCAGACCAATTCACTAGCGAATCATTTTAGACCAATTTCTGAACTAATTTGGTTTGCAAGCAAACATCTGGACATGCTGTTCTTTTGTACTTTTTAATCATAAAAGGGCCCTGAAAAAAAATGCATCACTGTTTCTAGAAAAATACGAAGCAGCACAACTGTTTTCAACATTGATAATAATAATCAATGTTTCTTGAGAAGCAAATCAGCATATTAGAATGATTTCTGAAGGATCAAGCACTGAAGACTGGAGTAATGATGCTGAAAATTCAACTTTGATCACAGAAATAAAATATATTCACATAGAAAATAGTTGTAATATTTCACAGTATTAGTGTTTTTAACGGTATTTTTCATTAAATACATGAAGCCTTGGTGAGCAGAAGAGAAGTAAACATTACCATTTCAATGTATGTGGATGCACTGTAAAAAAAAGAAAGAAAGAAGTTGTTTCAACTGAAAGTTTTCATGCTGCCTTAATTTCAAGTTCAGTCAACTTGAAATGTGAACTTGTACTAAGTGACAACTTGGATATTTGAGTTGACCAAACTTAAAATTTTAAGTTGAAACTGTGGTAAGATTTATGTACTTCCCATAGGAATTTCCATGACTCTTTTACAGGTCTGGAAAACACAAATCCTTACAAAATTTCCCTAATGTAACCAGGTTTTCCATGGAACCCTGTGAAACTTCTTGCTAATGCGCTCCGTTTGGCTGTTTTGAATGCATGTGTGCCCTGTGTGAACTGCTTTTAAAGGGTTAGTTCACCCAAAAATGAAAATTATGTCATTAATGACTCACCCTCATGTCGTTCCAAGCCCGTAAGACTTCCGTTCATCTTCGGAACACAGTTTAAGATATTTTAGATTTAGTCCAAGAGCTTTCTGTTCCTCCATTGAAAGTCAATGGACGGCATACTGTCCATGTCCAGAAAGGTAATACAGACATCATCAAAGTAGTCCATGTGACATCAGTGGCTCAATCTTAAGTATATCAAGCGATGAGAATACTTTTTGTGCGCAAAAAGTAAACAAAAATAACGACTTTATTCCACTATTCATTTCCTTCTCTCTGGGCCTCGAACTATTTCACATAGTGTTTTTGCGCAGCGCGTCTATGTTGTACGTCACACGTAGGCTCACTATTGGCCGACACTGGTCATGTTTGATGCGTGTGACGTACACATAGGCGTAATTTGCGGGTGGGACGGGTGGGACATGTCCCCACCACTTTTTGCTAAGGTCGATATTTTCCCCACCACTTTTGAAACATCTCGCGGCACGAATGTACCAATACAAATAAATAAAACATCTCCAGTTAACTAGCAGAGCATTCATTTAGTTCGTTTGTAAGAGGCGATCTACCGCTGAAATGTGTTGTTTTTGAAATCAAGTGGTCAAAGACAGTGCTCGTTGCCGCTGCGATCAGTGGCGCGGATACTGTGTTCTCTTGTGGCTCGCACACAGTCTTCACTCGGACGCGCGCTTCAATCCGTTGTGGAGATCTCTATTCGTTCCGGTGAAATTACCAAACAAAATGCATACAAACGTATGCTTGCCTGATATACAACCACTGATAAACATAATCGGTTTTAATGAGAAGAGAAAAAAAAAACCTATACGAGTGTGGATTAGAACCCACAACCTCTGACACGCTTGGCAAAAATTCTACCACTGGACCATTTCAATATACACATTTATATTATGGATTTACTCACACCAACATATCAAACCTCATTAAACGACAAATTAAACCCATGCACTATTTCAATCGATTGCTGGACATCGTAATGTTATTGTACATACATCGATTTATGATTCAGCATTCATAACCCCCCCCCCCCCCCCCGTTAAAAAAAAAAATAAACCGTCCCACCCACTTTTTAAAACAAAGTTACGCCACTGGACGTACAACACAGACGCGCTACGCAAAAACACTACGTGAACTCAACTCGCTCGAGGCACAGAGAGAGAATGAAATGAATAGTGGAATAAAATCGTTATTTTTGTTTGTTTTTGCTCACAAAAAGTATTCTCGTCGCTTGATAAACTTAAGATTGAGCCACTGAAGTCACATGGACTACTTTGATGATGTCTGTACTGCCTTTCTGGACATGGACAGTATGCCGTCCATTGACTTTCAATGGAGGAACAGAAAGCTCTCGGACTAAATCTAAAATATCTTAAACTGTGTTCCGAAGATGAACGGAGGTCTTACGGGCTTGGAACGACATGAGGGTGAGTCATTAATGACATAATTTTCATTTTCTTTAAGTGTGCTTGCAGTATAATCTGATACTGTACTAAACATCTTTGTGATTATATGCTGTAATATAGCCAAGCAGAAAATGCAATAAAATGCCTGGTTCAAATTTGTGATCTAATTCTAGTTGCCCTATTAAATCTGTTGTGCCTCTTCCAGCTTCTGTGAATATTAGGCTATATTACAGTGTTTTCCTTCAGTGAAGATTAGCGCAAAAATCTTCTCGAAAATCCTATTTAATGCAACACTAAGCGTTGTGATTCTATTATATTCATGCTATTGCAAATTATTTATCTAGTGCATGGAAAACTATGACAGTTGTTACAAAATGCTGAAGTTTAGGATCAAGGTCAGTTAAAGCAAATGATTTATAAGTGGATAAATACTATTGCAAATAATTTATCTAGTGCGTGCAATGCTAAAGTTTAGGATCAAGGTCAGTTAAAGCATATGATTTACCAGTTGTTTAGTCTCTAAAGGACTCATTTGTTTGTTTTTCTCGTTGCGCCAACCTCCATGTTTGCTATTTTGAGTAAGTTTGCATCAGATTCCAGTAAGCAGACATGGGTGGACGTGACCTCTGCACGCTCTGCTCCGAGCCAAATGCTATGCTGGGGACGCCAGATTCTCACTCTGTGTGTGTGTGTGTGTGTGTGTGTGTGTGCGCTCAAAAGTATTTAGAGTTCAAATTCTAGGTTTTAAGCTAGCAGTCTACTTCACTGTATAGCTTCAGCTTTGAAAAACTCTGCTTTTTTCCACCACATACTGGCAGTGTAATTATGAACATGCTAATTATAGAAAATCAGATGCTTGAGCAAGGATATTTGTCATGATTCTGTTTAGGGTTTGGCGGAGTGACATTATAGACCATGTTTCAGTAGAAACGTGTCAGCTGGTACAGATTTTCCTGCACTGTACCGTTTACACTTGGTTATTTAAAGTGCCTCTATTATGCCATTTTAAAGGAAAGGACAATTTAGTTTTTGTAGTCTCCTACAATAGACGTACATGCTTCCAAGGTCAGAAATACAAATTTTCTCATAATATACATTGCACATCACCTTATTTCTCAAAGAGTCTGAAAACGTTTTGTTCGAAGATTCAGTCTAATTCCCTCCTTTCCATTAGCCTGCTCTGCTCTGATTGGTCAGATGGCCCAGTCTATCGTGTTTGATCTACTCTGCTCTGATTGGTCAGATGGCCCAGTCTGTTGTGTTTGATCTACTCTGTTATGATTGGTCAGATGGCCCAGTCTATTGTGTTTGATCTACTCTGCTCTGATTGGTCAGATGGCTCAGTCTATTCTGTTTCATCTACTCTGCTCTGCTCTGATTGGTCAGATGGCTCAGTCTGTTGTTTTTGATCTACTCTGCTCTGATTGGTCAGATGGCCCAGTCTGTTGTGATTGGTATTAGGCTCTGATTGGTCATTCTTGACATGTCGACAACACGAACCAAACTCTTCCAGTCTCCGATACAACTAACAGTGTTTGAGGGCGGGGCAAAGTAGACACTGTTCACAGGCAGCCAATGAAGACCATAGGGCTAGCATTATGCAAATTTGTTACATTATGTAGTTATGTAAGAGGAGGTGATGATGACTCTCTTTTTTCCTGTGTTGTTCTGTCATTAGCTCATTCCTGTTGTCCATTTGTGTGGTCGCTGCCTTTGCTATTCCTACGAAATAGACTTTTTTCTTTTGATTCTTGGGAAGAATTGTGACCTGTACTTGTTTTCTGCAATATAATTTAAGAAACATCATGTGTGATTATTTTCGTAAACATAAACCAGTGGAGAATGTGTTAAAATGTTTGAATTTGTGATCTGATTTGAGCTGTTCTATTAAGTTTGGTGCCTGAGACTCTGTTTTATTCTTCATTCAATAAAGTTTAGAGCAGGAATGCAAATCATGCATGTAAATTTCACAAATATGCTGTTTAATGCAAAACTATTTGAAATGATGCATCGCATTTCAGACGTCTTGACACATTTCATCAAGACGGTATTCTGCATAATTTTACCTGGTTCCAGTGATTGCGAATGCCGTCTTTGGTTCAGTCAGGCGTTGTAAGTGATTTTCCACTGGGGCGACATTGGTAGAAATAGTTTTTAATTATCTGGTTGTTCAGCGCAGTGCCCTGCTTTTGGGAAGGGTGTTTTGTTCATTACCAACACAATTAGGCCGTTAATGAAACAGCGGAACACAGAAATCATCACAGCCCAAAGGACTTGAATCATTTTTTCTGTTTAGCGTCTGTGGGAGTGACAATATCTGCCCACTTTGTTTACAGAAAGAAGCAAAGAGCAAATATGTTGCGGTCTTGTTTAATGATCGTGCGTCAGTGCGTTGTGGAATTGCAGATTATCGTAACACAAAGTGACACTTAATTAAGCACCGCTTCAGAAAATGCCAAACTTTCCTGTTTTAGTTGCTGAGCGACTCTCCATTATTATGATGGACCATTTCTCTTTCTTGCTTGATGTATCATAATGTGAATTTTTTATGACGAAATGTGTGTATATGTTATATGCTTTTGTGTATGTATGTGTGTATAGTGCTGTCAATCGATTAAAAACATGTCTCAGTATAAAAAAAAATAATCAGGATTATTCACATATTAACATTACATTTCTATATATTGTAATTTCACATTCACACCCAGGGACCGTTGCTGAAGTTTTGAAGTAGTCATCTGATTGGTTGAATTCTATAAGATTTCTGGGAGACGTGTGTGTCGCATTCTTTAACGTCCGCCTGGAAACAAAGATGCCGTGAAGCCAAACCCCCTTATGGAAGAAAGCTGATGTGTTTACATCTGTGACAAAAAAAAAATCTCAAAATTGCTATATATATATATATATAATATATATATATATATATATAATTATATATATAATTAAATATATTATATAAATATATATAATTTTTTTTTTGATTACACTGTTTATCTCTCTCTCTCTCTCTCTCTCTCTCTCTCTCTCTCTCTCTCTCTCGCGCTCTCTCTCTCTCTCTCTCTCTCTCTCTCTCTCTCTCTCTCTCTCTCTCTCTCTCTCTCTCTCTCTCTCTCTCTCTCTCTCTCTCTCTCTCTCTCTCTCTCTCTCTCTCTCTCTCTCTCTCTCTCTCTCTCTCTCAATTTCCTCAACATTGTATATAATTTGCAGGCATCAAGGAGCCGCTATCAATATGCGGGAGACTCCCAGGCCTTCCCCGGGAGAGGTGGGATGTCTGTTTTGCTATTAATGTATTTTATTCCTTCTTTTGGCTGCTTTTTCAGATTAATATAAGCAAACTTTAAATCAGTCTTGTTTCGGGTGCTTTCACACGCTCAGTTTGATGTCAGAGTTGGGTTTGGTTGAATCTTGAAAGCTGTTCTCTGCACTGTGTTGTGCACCAGTGAACCGCACCTGAGTCCACTTGTAAAGCTGGTCTGGCTCCAAAGCATCCGTTCTCTCTCTCAGGAGTGAACCGTTACTGATGATGTATCATTTGCATAATGCACTATAATGCATGTGTCATTGGTGCTTCTCTCTTGAGGACATTCTCTTCAGAGAGCAGCTCACATTCTCACATCTTATGCTGTGAGTCCATCGTTGTTTGTGGAAAATTTTGGTGGTAAATCCAAGGGGATTAACACATCAGTAACAGTGAAACTGGCGTCTTCTCTTGAGGCTTTACAGTTGCATTGGTAAACAGCTTCTATACTCATTTTAATGACACCAACCTCACTTACTGCAGGCAGGATCTGAAAGTTTCACGAGTTCACACGTACATTAAATCAGATGTAGTAATTTATGCGGATATGGCGCGCTGTCCGGGAGAGGGCTTCGAGCTCGGGATTTGGCCCGAACCCAGAGCGCTCCCCCCTTTTGACTGGGATAGAAAACCAGCCAAGAGTGAGGTGATGGGGTGGAGGAGGGATGCTGTGAAACTGTCGTGGGACAGAGGTGAGGGAAGGCTATATTTACACCGGCTTCCTCTTGTGCTGATTGGTTGATTACCTGAACGTGCTCCTCCCGAACGTTCTCCTCCCGAACTTTATTACATAAAACCTCATTTATTGTGAAAGCAGACCTGTAGGTTGAGATGGTGGATTTGAAATCTGTCCGAACAAGAAATCGAGTCAAATGCGAAAACAGCCGAATTCATTATAGTGCTTCAATGCATTTTCATCTATCAGAATATTTACTTGTATACCTACTATTTGGTATCTTCTACATTTATTTTAAAGTTAAATTTTGTACTGTAATATTTCACTAAATATATTTATATTTAGTAAATACTTTAATATTAAATATATAAATGTATATAATAATTATTTATTTTTAAATGCATTATTTAAAAACGTATTGTTGAGAATTTTTTGTTTCGCTAGAGTAGATATAAAAGAGTAGATATAAAATTAGTTTACTTTTAAAATACCTATAGACTGAACTCGTAATACGCATGTGCATGCCATCGGCGTTCTCACTGGTTCGCGTTTTTGAAGTTTGCTTAGAAAGAACTTACGAGTTTTCTGTTAAAACGGTGTCGTGTTAGCGGCCCCTAGTTAATAACTAATGATCATTGTGACAGAAGTGAATCAATCAAAAACTAACTTTAGCTGGACAATAACTTTATTCTAGAGCTCTGTTACTTTAATCTCCTATTATACTGTAAAGCTGCTTTGGAACAATCTACATTGTTAAAAGCGCTATATAAATGAAGATGACTTGACTTGACTTGACTAATATGCACAGATATATTTATGTACTTTATCTATTTGTATTAATATGTATTTGTTTTTAGCTGCTATTCACATTAAACTAACTAACACTACAATAAAGTTCCATTTGTTAACTTTAGTAATTAAACTACATGAACTTACAATAAAAATTACTCATTTATTAATCTTACTTAAACTTTATATTGTTTAATGGACATGAGCTAACACGAACTGTTGTGTTTTTACCATTAACAAGGATAACAAAGGTGCAGCTCATTGTTAATGTTAGGTAATGAAACTACTGTTATGTAATGTAACCTTATTGTAAAGTATTACAACTAACTTTAAGCTGTTGTTATTAGGGTGTTTCCACACACTATCACCCTTTCACACCTTTATTAGGGTGTCAGATTGTGGTTGGTCAGAAACAGCTGTAGTTCGTTTCTGCGATACTGAAATGATCAGGAATCGTAGGACTGAGAGATTCGGTAGAAACCCTTCCGCCAGCTGCATTAGCCTATGCTTCTGCTGATGGTTTCGTTGTGACCCATCACCTCTGCTCATGCCTGTATGCCAGTCACATGACAGAAACAGCGGAAAGCGGTTTGCTCTGTGAGTGGATGCAATGAGAAACGGGAAGTTGGTTTGCAGGTGTGGTCGTGCTCATGCTGAAGCAGAAACTACAGTTAAATTCCACCTAAACTCTGTTAGCAAATACATCTTGGGTAAAACGGTTGAAATGTTGAAGCTGGTTTGTTGTGTCAGATTGAATCTAAAAGTGTTTCCTGTTCACTCCCTTCCGTTTTCACACTTGCAAATGCTTCTGGCAGTTTATATTTGTATGTGTGTGTATAAAAAAATCTCTTCATGTATATTCATAGAGATTCATGCACAATAAGACAAGCAAACATGCATTAGTGCATTTTACGGTTTAAAGTTGACTTTAATTTTAAATGTTTGCAATGAGTACTTTAATTAAACTTATTTACTAATTGGCTCTGAACTTATTCTAACCTCTGACCTTGCTTAAGTTAAATAAACTATATTACTAACAAGTGGCAGATTGAATGGGATGGAAGTGGATGAATGCAGTGGCATAAGATAAATTAAATAAATCCTATCGTAAGAGAGTTTTTTTAGTCATTTTAAAACCTAAGTATGATCAAGTTGTTTTTAATAGATGTCGTTTGCCATTTAAGATTTACACTGAAATTTGTCAGACTGTTTTTAATGTAAATGGACAACATTTTTACTCGGATATGTTTAACGGATGTATTTAAAACGGTAGAACCTGAATGTATTTAATTAGTTTTGTCTTGTCGTGTATCTCAATAAATAAGTACTCTGTTTCAGCTCCCAAGGCGTCATGAGCAGCTGTAAACAGTATTATAGCTAAGGTAACTATGCTAAATCTATAAAAATAGCAAAATCGCTTATACCCAGTTGTTCTTTGGGGGCGGACCAAAGCTGCCAGTGGGCGGGCATTATGCAAATGTGTCACATGATGTCATAGATAATGCTGCCTTCAAAAAAACTCTCTGCGTCCCACTTCTGAAGTCGTGTTTATGAGCGCGTCACGTTCAAGAGCTTTGTTGCCCGAAAGAACAGGAATCATGGAGGATGCAAGGTTTATTCTCGCCCATTTATTGGAGAAATCTTATTAAAGCAAAAAAGTATTGAAGATATTTAATTTTGAATAAAAATGTAGCATCCCATTCTTTGACAACCAAATGAACATCACCGCGCTATCTATATAATGATTGTCAGATAATAAGATGATGATTCTGGAATTTCAGTCAAACAGGCTATTTTCACTGTGTATAAAACATACAATGCGCTTCAAATGATTATTCATTCATGTAAATATGCACTATAATGACAAGGTGATGAAGCTGTTGTGGAAAAAAGTTTATGGCACACCCATCTTGGAAACTCGGGTATCAAACTCTGGTTTCCCAGTTGTAAATACCACTTCAGAGGGCATGCATGTCCAATTTCTGACTTGGAAACTTGTATTTATTATGATAATTCTGATAGCACGCATAAGTCACAGAAATAATGGCAGGAAACGAGGCGTTTCAGGCAAGTGTTTTCTGTTGGAGAGATGAAGTTTGTAACTTTGCAGATTGTTTACATGCACAAATGGCTTATTAAACACTAAAGGAAAGATGAAGCATTAGGTGCCGTTTATGATTGTTTTTATTGTTTTCTGAGCCCCTTTAAATTGTAGTGAGATCCTACACAATAGCATCCTCAGTTTTACAGTCTATTTCCACCGCTCAGAGCTGATAAACAGCATCATTCATACTGTATCTCTCCCCTGTAAGCCACTCATGTTCCTGCCTTTCATCAAATGCTCATGTAGACATGTTTCTATTTAAGGGTCCTCGGGGGCCCGCAGGTGTGAGGGATCCCTGTACTGAACCTCACAGGGTGTGTTACAAATGTTTGGATCATCAGCGTCTCTAGAGACCTCCGTTTCTCCTAACGGGAAGGTAAACAAAGAAATGTCTCGTTTCTCCAGGGATCCAGCATCGTGCAGTTGATGTGGGTTTTACTAGCTATTCAATCTGAATAAACTGTCCCTACATTAGAGATACTGTATGGCAGGGACTCTATAACTCTTCTTTGTTGTTTGTTCCGATAATTGAGATTTTCTTTTTTAAGACGCACGAATCCTAGAACTTTTTAACCCTCCTCCTGTATTTATTAAATAACTTGTGCATTTGTTTTGAATTTAATTGAATTGGTTTTCATGCAATTCGCCAAAAATCAAATCATGCAAAAAACGAAAACCTTTATTGTAGCTTGTTACAGGCTATAAGAAATTTTGCATGGAAACCAATGCAGGTCAGTTTGACTCCAAATACATCATATGCACAAAGTATGTTTACATGCACTAATTTGTCGGATTTCAGATTGTGAAAGTTTTGTTTATGTGAACCTTAATCTTTGCAGGCTGATTCACATTTTCATTTACATGTGCATTACCATTATTCTGAACAAAACGTCAGTGTCAGTGCATTCAGAACTGGAGAAAACCACTGCAATAATTGTTATTTTTGCCTTTATGACACCTAAAAGGAAAGCTGATGTGTAAATGCCAGAAGAGATATTTGGCAAATATTTAGTAACTATTTTTCCACTAACCAGTTTGTAAGATGTACTGTAATAAACATATGCACGTTTGTAAAGTAGTATACACTATGTAAACTGAGATCTTATAATTAAAAAATGAAGATAGTTGTTTCTTTTACATTCACAAAAGGAGGGTTTTAAAAAAAAATATTATGTGTCTTATGTGAGTTTCCAACATCAGTTCTGGTCTTTGAGCAACATGTTACAACAATTTGGTTAACACTGTAGTATAAATACAAAAATCAGACCTTTAGCAACTCTTTGGGTCTGAAACGCAAGTATCAAACGCGAAACGCAAGTAACTTTGTGGGCGGATCTCGGGCGCTGTTGCTATTATACCGGCGGGATAAATGACTCTTGCGCCCGACGCAAATCTAAAATGGGTTGGTCTGAAGGAGCTTCGTTACTCATAGGTGTGGTTTGGGCGTAACGTGAAATAAACCAATCAGAGCGACATCTCACATTCCCTTTAAGAGCAGACGTGCTTGTTCCATGGCGGATTGCTATTATAACGGCGGATTTGCCAGGAACGGTTCACAGCCGAGGAGACCGACGTTCTCATCAGGGCCGTAAAAGACAGAGAAGTGACATTGAATGGGGATGGAGAAACACACCCAGATTAGCTTCGGTTAAACAGGCGTATAATAATTTGGGTTAATGTGTAAGCTAGATCTATGCCTATTTGCCCAAAAATGTGAATTACTGCGTCTGTGTAGATGAGAGAAGCAAAGTGTATGTGCGTTGTGCACACGCTACATTATGGCCAAGCATGCACCCTTAAAGTAGCATCTGAATAACGCGCCGCTGACTTTAGACTAGGTTTTTCCTGGTCTGTGGCGGAATTGTTTTCTGAAACTGCAAAATAGCACCAGGGAACGTTTGCGCCGGAACACGCCTCCTCTTTTCGCTGAACCGTTCCCGGGAGCGCAAGTTCATTCCCTAATTTACCGACGTGCGTCTGTGGAGGGAAAAGTCTGCTGTGCGTCGGGTGCAAAATAGGAATGATACATGCGTCAGTGAACAAACTCAATTGCGCTGAGTGCAAGATAGGGCCCTTGGAGTGTTAAAATGCTGTTTTAGAGTGTTTTTAGGACTGAGCTGCTGCTGTAAAAGAGCATGTGCTGAAGTCTGTCTGATCTGTGATCTCTCTCAGAACCGGCATGTTTCTTTTGATTTTGTGAGCCAAATGACTGTTAGCACATAACCTGCCCACAAATGAGCATGACCCATCACAATCTCTGTTCATGGGTCTAGCATAGTTCGGGAGTCAAAAAGGACTCTGAATTGCATGCTTGAAGACAGATTTGTTTGTTGTAATATGATCCAGTCTTGTTTTGCTTTGAATGGTTATTGCTCTGAAAGCTTTATGTGGTGAACAACTTAACATCGGTTTTGAATAGAAATGACCTCATCCATTTCATCATGCATGTAATTCTACATGCCAACTACATGCTGACCATAAAGAATGCATGAGGAATGTAGCTTCAGCTAGTAAGTTAGCGTGAAAATGCAAAGAAATAAAATATTTGGATGTCATACATAATTAAAAAGACCTGGAGGGAGTTCTGTTCTAGCATTCTCATTCATTTCAATGGTAATATCAGTGTTATGATTCTGAGTATCAGTCATTTTTCAACAGTATTGTCTTGGTTGTCTCATTTATCAAGGACAGGGCTTTATTAAAAACATTATTAATCAAACTGGACCAAAAAAATGCTTCAGCATCAGCAGTTTAACATTATGGAGTTGTGCTGTGTGCACAAATTTGTGTGACGCTTTAGGGAACGTTACTGCAACACTATCCAGCCACTTAATGATCGACTTTATGAGACTTTTGTTGTGGATTTGTGTGAGTCATCAAAAAACATCTGGGATTGAAACTGAGCTAGGCTAAATTTCAGGGATATTTTAAGTGCTGCATCCACTGAAGCAAAGAGCTGTGGAGAAATAATGGTCAGATGTGATAAACATGCATTAATGCGCAAGTTGTTAACTTTGCAAACACCTATAGTTTACAGCCAACGAAAAAATTCTAATAATTCACTTTGTAATGAATTGTTTTAAACAGGACCTATTAGGCTTTTTTTCCATGTTCATCTTTCTTCAGTGTGTAAGTAATGTTGCAGTTTGAGTATGAAAAAGCTCTGCAAAGGAGTCTATATCAGTGTCAGTGTTTCTGAACTCCCTGAAACGCCTCCATTGTAGTCTTGAGTTTCTTTCGGGAACAAACACGTCAGAATATTCCTCATTTAAATAATTAATACGCAGAATAAAGGGGCGGGGCCTGGTTGAGTTAGTTAGTAATGTGTTGAAACTTGTGTTATGGTAAGGGGCGGGACATTTCCCAAACACACTCAAAGCTCTTGACCAATCACAACACACTGCTCCAGCCGACCAATCAGAGCACAGTGTGCTTTTCAGAAGGAGGGGCTTCATAGAGACAGGAACTAAACAGAGCGTTACTGACAGACTGGAAAGAGAGGAGCCGCAACAATGGAGGATTTAGGGAAACAAGGTGTTTTTTGAACATTCAAGCATTGAAACCTATTTTAGTAGAGCCCAAAAACAAAATTAAGTCTTTGTAAAAGAGCATAATATGGCCTCTTTAAATGTGGTTAATTGCCAGAACTCTGCGGTGTGGACAGACGTTATGCTTCAAGTCAAAAGTCTGGCTCCACGAGACTATCTCGGGGCAAAGTCGCTCTCTTGGAGACTTGAATTCATCTACTCCGCTTGCATTAATTATTCATGGTATCCGTGAGTGAATGGAGAACTATCCTGTCCTCCTGCCGGCTGGGATGAGATGCTGTCTCGCTCTCTGGCCCTGAATAGCAATGCAGCCTGTATCTGTATCTGTCTCACAGTGCACGCTCGGCTAAACTTACAGACTGTGACGATACTCTTAAGCCGTATTGAGTCCTGCTGACAACATGTCGGCTGATTCACTGCTAAAGGAATATTCCAGGTTAAATACAACTTAAACTCGGGCGATTATGATCTTTTAGTCTGTAGAGCTAGAGTGAAAGCAGTGTAGTGTACAATAATGACCTACGAGTCAATATCACCAAACTTGTGCTTTTGTCATTCCGCAGTCCAAAATGTATGATTTCTTATATTTTGCATAAAGAAAATGAAGCCTGGTTTTAGGACCGTTCAGATATTTTGCATTGTGACATGCTCATGTTAATCAAGCACATTTACACCTTAATTATTTTTACTGTAATGCAAAATGAGTTCACATTACTGTAATGTGCACTAATTAAATGTCTTTCTACTTCAAAATTGCAAGTTTAATTCATTGTTACTTGCTGTGTCTTTGCAATTATTTGTGAAATGTACTAGCAATTAATGTGTGAATTCGACACCAATTTTTTTTTTACGTAAGTTTTAAATTAGATTTTTTTTTTTTTTACTAATCTGAGAATTGAAGAATTGTGCTTAAAATATGTAAAATATGCATAAAATGCATGCACACAATTTTGTTTTTGCCAGAACTGTTGCTCTTATCATCAGCATCATTTGCACATATAAAAATCTGTCTGTTTGATGTTGCTGTAGTTTAATGAAAGCAATAAGCTTTCACATTGTCTCAGAACAGCCTTTGGCGCGGTAAAATCATTGTACCACTGCTTTTTGTGGATTGTTTCTTTAGTAAACACACACATGCACAATATACATTCTCTTTATTGTGAGATGGATCTCCATAATGATTTGGATCCGTCTCCGTGTGATTGGGCTGTTTATTCAGGCTGTGTTTAAACTGCTTCTTGAATTCTCTCTCCCGCTGTGTCTGTCTCACAGATTTCATCTCTCAGTGTTTTCAATTGCCGGCCGGGGCTCATTTCCATAAGCTATAGAGACATCGGCATGAGCTGGCCGTGTGTGCAAGTGACAGATAATGCCACTCACTTTGGCAAAGCTTGTAAAGAATGGCTTCGGAAAAGCTTTCCTGTTGGGGAAGAACGATTTCAAGAGGATGTACCACTTTGTTCTTATAGGGTCTCATTTTCTTGTGTGCGTGTGAGAGAGATGTGCTTCTGGGTTATTCTATTAAATGAGCGTCTAGACAAAATGCCAGCCTTTAATATCTCTATATTTGTGTTCATCAAAACATGCTAATATGTCCATAAAATGTGGCCGCATCGGTCATTTATAAGTTTATACTTTACCTTTGCAGTTTATAAACCACACATCTCACATATTTCAACAAGGCATCTTGCTTTTTTATTATTTATTATGAATTTCTTAAATAACCAAACTAAAACAACACAAGGGCAGATCCTATGAGCGCTGCTGATGACGCTGTGAAGTGACGCTCGAGTGATCAAGTATTCCAATGCATAAATAAGCTTTCCTTCGATTCCTCCATCCTCGTTTTCTTTCCTTGCAGTCTTCCCTCGCTTCCTACAGGGGGAGGAGCTGAGACGAGAGGAAGCGAGGAAAGGAAACGAGGAAAGGAAACGAGGATGCAAAAATAAGAATTGCGAAGCACCCATGGAGTCTTTCTCCTGGGATCATAACAGGAAGCAGGAAGCTGTGTGTGCAGTAACTGTGGGAAGGTCAGAGCGCGGAGAGTGTCTGAAGCTTATCAGGGTCAAAGAGCGTCCAACAGCCTCCGTTTTAGGGGCTGCTTTTATTGGATCGGACAGGCTGGTGTCACTCCATGTACTCGGCCAAGTCAGCGCTTGTTTGTGATGATATATGAGAGATTCTTCAATTATAGGGAACATTTTCTGTCCCCTAAAGAATCATTTTAAATAATGTGTCAAAAACAGACTGAAGAATTCAGTTGTTCTTTAAAATGCTTGTAAAATATATATATATTTCTTATTATCAATGTTGTAAACAGTTGTGCTGCTTCATATTTTTGTGTTTCAATGATTATTTGATGAATATCAAGTTTGATGAACAGAAAGCATTTATTTGAAATAGAAATTTTGTAACATTATACATGTTTTTACTGCCACTTTTGGTAAATTTAATACATCCTTGCTGAATAAAGTATTAATTTATTTCGTATTGACCTTAAACTGTTGAAAGTTAGTAAATGTGCATGTATACAAATAAAAAATAAAATAATAATTTTTTCAATCATCACAAGCATTTTAGAGAACATTTGGATTATTTTTCCAAAAGAGTTTCTGCTTGTTTTTGATGGAACTGAAAAGTGAGAAGATCAGAAATCATTTAGTTTTGCTGAAAAATTACAAATAAAAAAAAAGTTTTAAAAAGCTTTATTAGGTGTTGTTACTAAATTGCCAAATGTAATTTGGCAACAATACAATTCAAATTCAAAGTTAAATTAACATTCAATGTGAACTGCTAATCTGTTGTGTGAGAAAGTCCCAAGCTAATTCATTTGCTTTTTATGTAAAAGCAAAATATCATTAACATCCAGCGTTGTGGAAAGTTACTTTTAAAAGTAATGCATTACCATATTGTGTTACTCCCTAAAAACAAAGAGTAACTAATTGCACTACTAATCATGAGGACAGGAGAGGTGTCAGTCAATACATGGGAAAACAAACTTGTGTTACTTATTTGAAAAAGTAACTCAGGTATTCTGTCATAAATTGAAAAGTAATTCATTACTTAAAATTTAATCTGATTATCTACCTCGTTTTACTTGTAATGTGTTTCCCCCGACACTGTTAACATCATGGAAGTCCATTTGATGTCTGATCAAGGTCACGGCAGACTTTTATTCATGAACGTAGTAAATGTTTTCACATAGCTAATACATATTTTGAAGAAGTTTTAAAAAATCAGAAGTGAAATCACCTATATGTATAACAAGCAAGGTTTACGTTCTGTCAGCACTTCTGTTTTCCTGCCCTGTGGCGTTCATAAGCTCCCAGTCCCTCGTTTCCTCTATTTCCTCAACTTCGCTCGCTCTAGATTTGTTGTTTTGAAGGCAATCGTCTTGCTGAAGTAGCTGACAACACAAATTTCATATTTTCTCATGCCCAGGCCTGACTCAGCTGTGGAGCTGTTGTTTTGGCAAGAGCTTGTCCAAAGAAGGAATTGTTTAGGGTTTTGATGCCGTTGCTTTTGTTTAGCTCTGGAGATGCATCTGTCTAAACAGAGGTCGCCGGACTGGAAAAACATCGCTTGATCTGTGTTGATAGAGAGTGTCTGCTGATTTTGAGATGTAGTAATGAGACCAACCCGGAGGAAAATGTTATTGCTCAGAGGTGGTTCTTTTAAAGCTCAAGAGACTTGGAACTATAAGCTCTCCATTTAATCTTATTGCTGTCTATGTCATTTCCTACACTCTTAAGAAAAGGTTCAATAACCTTAAAGGATAACTGTCGCCAAAATGCAACCTAGGCTCTTTTTGTTAATCGACCCGAGGCAAACCTTCGTTTAAAAGCATAACTAGAATGGAAACGCCACTTAAGTTTGACCGTATTTTCGTTTTCGGACAAATTGCCTTTTGAATGGGAGTGAATGGGGCACGACTATGATAGCATCAAAAATCGCTATTTTTAAAACACTAAGAAGGCTCGACACAACACAAAACTGTGTACTTGAAAACTTGAAGTATCACCAGGGGCTCTACACATGAACTCCAGCATTGAGGACATTGTTTGTGTACACAGAGTTTACTAAAAAGAAAGATCACTGTAGCTGTGTCCGCCGGCATTTTGATAGTCAAAAATAGTCGATCTCCGAATGCAATGTAACAGGGAGGAAAGTAAAGATGGAAAGCTCCTAAAGCTAAGTTCCATATAAATTCACAGATAATTTGTTGTTTTGTTGTTAGTGAAAAAAATATTGACCTTGTATTTGAAAAAGGATCCTTATATAAGAAGCAATACTAAAATTCAGAGTCAGTTCATTCGCATTCGGAGATTGACTATTTTTGACTGATTTTTAGATTATTATTATTTTTTTATCTTTCTTTTTAGTAAACTCTGTGTACACAAACAATGTTCTCAATGCTGAAGTTCATGTGTAGAGCCGCTGGTGATACTTCGAGCAAAGTTTCATGTTGTGTCGAGTCTTCTTAGTGTTTTAAAAATAGCGATTTTGATGCTATCATAGAAGTGCCCCATGCACTCCCATTCAAAAGGCAATTTGACCGAAAACGAAAATACGGTCAAACTTAAAAGTGGTGTTTCCATTCTAATTATGCTTTTAAATGAAAGTTTGCCTTGGGTAGATTAACAAAAAGAGCCTAGGTTGCATTTTGGTGACAGTTATCCTTTAAAGGGTTCTATCATACTGTATATAGAACTTTGCAGGGGTTCCCATCATTTTATTCTAGTATTTTAAAAGTTCTGACTTCATTTTTTTTATTTTAATACATTTTTACGAAATAAGCAGCTTGTAAGCATATTTATCATGAGTATTATGCAATCATTTAAGACATTTATCCTTATGTAGAACCTTATTGTCCTTAAAATTGAGTCAAAAACCCTAGGGTTCTATATCAAACAAATGAGCAGTGTTGTATGTATTGTGAAAAACGCTATAGAAATAAATGTGAACTGAATTGTTGGGGGTAACGCATTACTGCAGGTTACGTAATCAGATTCTGTGAAATGCAAACTCAGAATATTATGCAAATCTGCAATAATTAAATGTTAAATACAAATATACTTTGTATTTAATCTCACTTTATTAACCAATGTCTTTACCATTTGGTCTGAAATGCCCTTTGCATTTGCCAAAACATTTTTTTTAATTAAAAAACCAGCAAAGCAAAGGTTAAAAAAGTAACGCTAATGTATTGCATTATTTGCGCGAGTTACTTTTTTAAGAAGTAACGCACTATTTTAACGCATTTCTTTTAAAAGTAACTTTCCCCAACACTGCAAATGAGATGATCTTAATATCTCAATTCTGACTTTAAGTGAGATTAAACAAATGTTTCTCCTGAGAAAATGACCCCAGTAATATTTAAAAGAGATTTCAACAATGTCTCAAAATGACTTTTGATTGCAAACTTTGGTGTTTTGACAGATCTCTAAATTAACTCAAAAGATTTCTCATCAAACGATCTGAGCTGCTCTCCACATTCCTTTTATAGCTTTCCTAGCAATTTCTGAAAGAAAATTGTTTCTACACCAAATCATTTTGCAGTTTAGGTCAAATGTTGACTTGTTTGTGTCTATTTTTATTTTTTATTAGGACTTTTAGTCAAAACATCTGAGGCAAAGATCATACTGCACATACTTAAAATGCCTTTATTTTTCCTTAGATTCTGTTGCGTTTAACTGAGAGGATGAATTACTGTAGAGGCTCAGGTGCTTTATAAAGAACTTAGAGACAAATCAAGCCCATAATGCAGAATACTTCATTTCAAATGAAGCCCTTTAAATTTGCACTATAGTAAAATGCATTTGTCTCGTCATTTCTCGTTCCCATTTTCTTGTTTTATTGCGTTCTCTCCCTTCTGTTTTGATCTGTGTGGTTTGAGGAGAGCAGAAGTGCAGCGTCGGCCACCGGGGGGGAAAACGGCATTGCAGCCAAATCTCAACAGGATCAATACTGCAATTTTCTGGTGGATCAGCCGCTGACACTCAAAGCTGAGCTCTGCTTATTAATGTCTTTCCCTCTTCAGAGCCTGTGTGTCTTCGACACTACAACGCAATAACTTACGCCACCAAATTAGAGATGTGCAAAAGGACATAATTTACATATAAACTACAAACGAGACTAACTGATGGCGTGTCTAGTCAACTTGGGCTTTTTACTGAACCAGCAGGGAATCCTTGAAACTAAAGTTAGGTTTTGGTCTTATTTTACAGTGAGTGTTTTTTTTTTTTTTGGAAAACAACACAAAAACAAGTTGTCGTTATTAGCCTTATTTTTGGGCCAAATTGTGCAACCCTGCAAACAAGCAAAGTTGACCAGTTTTTCTTTGTAAGTTACACTTTAAATCACAATATTTATCAGAAATAAACAGGGGCGGGACATTTGACGAACACACTCGAAGCTCGACCAATCACAACACACTGATCCAGCCGACCAATCAGAGCACATCATACTTTTCAGAAGGAGGGGCTTCATAGAGACAGGAACTAAACAGAGCGTTACTGACAGACTGCTTTCTGATTTAAAAAGGGAGGTGCTGTAACAATGGAGAATATGGATTTTTTTTTTTTAATTCAAAACATGAAAACCTATTTTAGTTGAGCCCAAATACAACATCAAGACTTAAAAGAGCATAATTGTTCCCCCTTTAAAAGGCAGTAATAGTGATGCAAAGCATTGTGGCCAAAGAGTCCTGGATGTATATTGTGCACATAGACTAATAATTAAAAAATGATTGGAGTTGAAAAGTAATTGTCTTTACATTGAAGGTTATACTGCATTAAAGACGATATATTCACACGTGCTGGCGGTCATTTGCACTGCTTCTAACACTTTTAAAGCTTAACAAATGTAAATTCCTGATAACTCCTCACTAATATTCTGCTGATCATCCCGATTCATCTGGAAATCAGCGCATGCACGATTCATCCGACGGGATTCATTCTAGCAGCTCCTGTTAAAGTCTCTGTTGGCTCTACTCAATCATCAGTCGGACATTTTGGAGCAACTCTGCATCATCTTGAATAGGTAATTGAATCTCATTTCATTTGGACACTTTCCAAGAGAGATTGACACGTATTTGGACATGATCTTCAAATCTAATCATGTTTCTTGATGCGTAGAGTTGCGTTGTGTCCGCAGCCGCGCGTTTGTTCCTGGCAGCCGCTCTTCAGCCAATTTGATCGAATTACTCCGAAAACGGTGCAATTATAGCCTTCTTCAGAAATTAGTTTTCCTCCAAACAGGCCTCAATGCTGAGCTCCCTCTCAATGACAACACGGGAAGATTACAGCTCAATCCATTCAACGGGAAGCTGATGTTGTCTTTGTGAGGCTGGCTACTTAAAGGGATAGTTCACCCAAAATGAAAATTCTGTCATCATTTACTCACCCTCAAGTTTTTCTAAACCTGTATGAATTCCTTTCTTCTGCTGAACACACACACACGCACACACACACACACACACACACACACACACACACACACACACACACACACACACACACACACACACACACACACACACACACACACACACACACACACACACACACACACACACACACACACACACAAAAAAAAAATATTTTGAAGGATTTCAGTTACCAAACAGTTGATGAACCCAATTGACTTCCATAGTATGGAAGGGAAAAAATACTATGGAAGTCAATTGGGTTTGGTTACCGACATTCTTCAAAATATCATCTTTTTTGTTCAGCAGAAGAAAGAAACTCATACAGGTTTGGAACAACTTGAGGGTGAGTAAATTATGACATAATTTATTTGGTGAACTGTCCCTTTAACTAGACTAGTTTGAGTGTATTGAATATCAAAATGCATTGCCGTGTATATCATATTTTAGAGCACAAAATGTATGGTACACATCAGTTTTAGAAAATAAGAAGTTGAATATATATTCACAATGCAAGTCCTTGGTGGTACAGGAGAGCTACATTGCATCTATACATCAGCTGGTACGATCTCTGTTCTTGTTCAGATGCTCAGGGCACTGTTTAGCTATAGAAACAGGTTGATGGAGTAATGTACCAATGATAGAGATAATCTGTAATTATTGTAATCTAACTAATACCTCTGTGATTGAAGACGAGAAGCATTTCTTGCATGACTGTTCTTTGTACATGGATCTGCGCAAGAAATATTTGGGTGATCTCACACTTGTTGGTGATGTTTGTATTGATATGTCACAGGTTTGTGAGTCGAAGCATGCATGGAGATTGGCAATGTGTATATATATCATGGAATATCATCTTTCATGCTATTGTGACTTTGTGGAACTATGGGCCGAGAGGCCATGCATTCCTGAAATAAATTTGATTGATTGATTGATATCATATTTTGAAGTCGTTTTTGAGAAACGCTGGTTTAGAGGTTATGCTTATTTAAACAACCGTTTCGTCATTAATTGAAATGTAGGAAATCATATGAATGAGAAACATACACATTCATTCAGAAGTTTGGGTTTTTTATACTTTTGTTCAACAAGGATGCATTAAATAGTTCAAAAGTGACAGTAAAGACATTTATAATGTAACAAAAGATCTTTTGAACTTTGTTCATCAAATAATCCTGAATAAAAGTGTACACAATACACTTAATAATCATAAATGTTTCTTGAGCATCAAATCATCATATTAGAATGATTTCTGAAGGATCATGTGACTCTGAAGACTGGAGTAATGATGCTGAAAATTCAGCTTTGATCACAGGAATAAATTACATTATAAAGTATATTAAAATTGAAAACACTAATTTTAAATTGTAATAATATTTCACATTTTTATTGTGTTTTTTATTCAGTTAAATGCAGCCTATATATAGTGAGAAAAACACTTAAAAATAGTAGTTTAAATAAATAATATAATTAAAAGAACCTGAATTATCAAAGCAATATAATCAGAAATTGAAATTATAACAGCACAGCCCCACTAACCAGTTTAACCCACAATGAAATGAATGTCTGCCATCGCTTTCTGCCAGGACTTTTACGGGCTTTTCCCTAATCACGGAAGTGACCTCGACGTGCGGGTTAGCGGTAGCATTAGCCATCAGGCAAGTGTTATTTAAATAAACTCCTGATGTACTTTCAAACTTTCCAATGCCTCGTTTTATGAGTACAGAACCTATTTGTACTACTGTAGAAGTTTGGTGTCATTCCGGGCATTATTAGTGGGGTAATTTACGAGATACATCCTTGGATCCATTAGCGTCTGCACTAAGCCATCCGGCTGATATCTCTAAATAAGCTCTAACTATAATAATGTTCGACCGAGGGGGAAAAAAGCTTCTGGGGGGTGTTGGACTCAAGGTCATGGTGTAAAGGACCCTAGGTTGAAATTACTCCGAACCATCCCTTTAACGGTTAGTAGCATCCGCCAGCGAGCGTCTGGTTCATACTGGAGCTCAGTATCTTTAATCTGCACCTTCTTTCAGAGTCTCTAACAGACAGTGTTGCTCCCCGGGCGACTCTAAAATTACCGGCCCACGCTGCTAATGCTTTCAGTGTCCACAAAAGAGCCATCGACAGCTCGGGCAGCATGTGCTCGCTCCCTCCTTCAGACGCTGATCACATTAGAGAGAAACAGGACCAGCCGATGACGAAGCAGGTTCAGCAAGGTCGTGTTTTGTCTTGTGGGCATCGCAAACAAGCCTGATACCGCTGGAAACCTGCCGAATGTTAAAGAGATATCGCAAAAAGCCGGTGCATTGTTGCTTTGTTGATGTTTTATGCACTTAGTGGAATTGTGAATGTGGGGCACGCAAACACACAGACCTGCGACGCATCTGAATTGTGCGTCGGACTCGTAACAGTGTTTGGCTAGTGCAGCGGCCTAGAAACCCACGCGGATTAATCAAAGACAGTCAGACACTTATGCGGCGTCACTCGGACAGCGGGTTTTTAAATCGTTGCTGGTCGCTGCAGGCTCCTGTTGTGATGCAATCATGCGTTCATACTTCTGGCAGCAACAATAACAGTCGCAGTCGCTAAAATATCATTCCGTTCTGACAACCAATCCGTTTTCTTGTCGCTGCAAATTAACATTCTGAAAGGAAAGTGTTTGTATTTAAATTGCCGCATTGACTTATGCATCGGATAATGTTTATGATTTCATATTTCTGACACATTTACACACAACATTTAAATTACATTCCTGGGACAAATCAAATTATTGTTATTATAGTCGTATTGATGCATTATCACAAACATTTCGGCCAAGCAATCATTCAAAGCATGTTTTAAATCACACCCTTTAAATGACATCCCTGCGTGAGCGACGAATTAAGGAGATCTGTGGCATTGCTCACAGTAGCATGATTTATTTTCCTCTTTTGCACACAGTTGAGTATAGTATTCACAAGAGAGAGGTCATGTGACACCCATAAATATTAACATTGTAATTTTACAGTTTTGAAATTAAATGGTTAAAAACTAATATTTTAAAAAGATATTACAGTAGTAATTTCTTATTTTGCTTATTTTTATTTAATAATAATAATTATATTTATTATATTGATATAAGTGTATACATGATTATTATAACATAATATAATAATTATTACTAATAATAATAACAATAAGAATGGTAATATAACATATAATTACATATAGTTATTATAATTACATAATACTACTACTACTACTACTACTACTACTACTAATAATAATAATTATTATTATTATTATTATATTATTTATTATTGTTATTATTATTATATAAGTGTATATATAATTATAATCACATTTAATATAATTGTATTAATTATAATAATAACAACAATAATAATTATGATATTACATACAATTACATATAGTTATAATTACTTATTATTATTATTATTATTATTATCATCATCATCATCATCATCATATTAATATATAATAATTTTTTTGTGAAAAGTAAACATTTAGTTTTAATGGTAAATGTACTTTCACTGGCTATTATAGGCCTGCATTATTGGCACAAGCTGTGAATATTTTTCATCCGTTTTAATTTCTATCCACTCCATTTGTGTTTTGACCTGCAAATGAGATTGTAATAAAAGGCAGAATGAGTTTGTCCTGTAATCGCTTGTTTCCTCCTGATGTTTCTGCTGTCTGGCAGGTAGAGGCGACTGGAACTGGTCATTACTTTCACTTTCCCACACAGGCTTGTCCTGTCTGAACCTCCTGCTCTCGCCCTCAGCCAGTGTGAACTCAAACTCCAGTGTGTGTGAACTCAAACTCCAGTGTGTGTGAACTCAAACTCCAGTGTGTGTGAACTCAAACTCCAGTGTGTGTGAACTCAAACTCCAGTGTGTGTGTCTGGTCAGCAGTAGGCTGCAGATTTCTCCAGATCACAGATGCGGAACTTGCTGTGTGTGTGTGTGTGTGTGTGTGTGGACTCGCAGGATCACGGATGCAGAACTTGCAGTGTGTGTGTGTGTGTGTGTGTGTGTGTGTGTGTGTGTGTGTTTGGACTCGCAGGATCACGGATGCAGAACTTGCAGTGTGTGTGTTTGGACTCACAGGATCGCAGATGCAGAACTTGCAGTGTGTGTGTGTGTGTGTGTTTGGACTCGCAGGATCACGGTTGCAGAACTTGCAGTGTGTGTTTGGACTCACAGGATCACGGATGCAGAACTTGCAGTGTGTGTGTTTGGACTCACAGGATCGCAGATGCAGAACTTGCAGTGTGTGTGTTTGGACTCACAGGATCGCAGATGCAGAACTTGCAGTGTGTGTGTGTTTGGACTCACAGGATCACAGATGCAGAACTTGCAGTGTGTGTGTTTGGACTCACAGGATCGCAGATGCAGAACTTGCTGTGTGTGTGTGTGTGTGTGTGTGTGTGTGTGTTTGGACTCGCAGGATCACGGATGCAGAACTTGCAGTGTGTGTGTTTGGACTCACAGGATCGCAGATGCAGAACTTGCTGTGTGTGTGTGTGTGTGTGTGTGTGTTTGGACTCGCAGGATCATGGATGCAGAACTTGCAGTGTGTGTGTTTGGACTCACAGGATCGCAGATGCAGAACTTGCTGTGTGTGTGTGTGTGTGTGTGTGTGTTTGGACTCGCAGGATCACGGATGCAGAACTTGCAGTGTGTGTGTTTGGACTCACAGGATCGCAGATGCAGAACTTGCTGTGTGTGTGTGTGTTTGGACTCACAGGATCGCAGATGCAGAACTTGCTGTGTGTGTGTGTGTTTGGACTCGCAGGATCACGGATGCAGAACTTGCAGTGTGTGTGTTTGGACTCACAGGATCGCAGATGCAGAACTTGCAGTGTGTGTGTGTGGACTCGCAGGATCACGGATGCAGAACTTGCAGTGTGTGTGTGTGTGTTTGGACTCTCACAGGATCACAGATGCAGAACTTGCAGTGTGTGTGTGTGTGTTTGGACTCGCAGGATCACGGATGCAGAACTTGCAGTGTGTGTGTGTTTGGACTCGCAGGATCACGGATGCAGAACTTGCAGTGTGTGTGTTTGGACTCAGAGGATCGCAGATGCAGAACTTGCTGTGTGTGTGTGTTTGGACTCACAGGATCGCAGATGCAGAACTTGCAGTGTGTGTGTGTGTGTGTGTGTTTGGACTCGCAGGATCACGGATGCAGAACTTGCAGTGTGTGTGTTTGGACTCTCACAGGATCACAGATGCAGAACTTGCAGTGTGTGTGTTTGGACTCTCACAGGATCACAGATGCAGAACTTGCAGTGTGTGTGTGTGTGGACTCTCACAGTTCTGCCCTTGTTTACTGATATCTGGTCCCTCTGTGAGCTCGTCCTCCACCCCTCCTGTCTTACACACACACACACACACACACACACCGTCCTGCTGGTGTTCGGCCCGTTTGCTTGTTGATGCTGAAACAGAGCGCTGGGAGTGTTGACAGAACCTGTCGAGATATGTGTGTACGTGGGACGTGGAATGAAAGTTTAGTTTTGTTCCTGTCAACTACATGCTGTTTGGTGCAACTCTTTCCCTGTCTGGATTGACATGACGTGTCAGCAGTGTCCAGCAGTGTCCGGCAGTGTGGCATTTTCATCTAAACAGCATTTTTTAAATGTTATGATTTTAAGCATCCATTTATGACCTCACATTGTTTGAGACTAACTGGAATACTGGAATATTCAAGATTTTAAAACGAGCCGTTCATTCATAAATATGTCAGTGGGCAGTAAAAACAAAATACCGGAAGACAAAAGACAACGAGCACAGAGCTGAAAAGGGGCGGGGCTACATACGGTCTATAGGATTTTGACAAGCTGGCGTTGTTTTTGCCGATTTATTTTATTTTTATATTTCTTTTTTTTTTTTGATCTTATTTTATTTTGTTTTATATTATTTCTTACTTTACTTTATCGTATGTTGTGTTGTGTTTATATTGTTTTTGTTTGATTTCTTTTTTAATTTATTCATTTTTTAGATTTTTTAGATTTAGATTTTAATCTGATTTGATTTTGATTCGATTCTCGTTTGATTCGAATCTTGATTTGAATTTCTTGTTTGATTGTGATTTTAATCTAGTTTGATTTGATTTTGATATTTGATTTTCTCATTTTATTCATATTTCATAATATGCACTGATAAATATATTATAATGTTGACTTTTAATGTTTTTGTTTATTTATATATTTTACTTTAATCCTTTATTGGGCACACCCAGAATTTGTTTTACTTTTATTTATTTTTATGTAACCAATAACAACAAAAAATATGTATATTTAAAAGGTCTCATTGGATTATTGGAGTCTTTATCAATAGGTTGAGGTAAAAATGTAAATGCTGAGGTAAATTTCTGCATTGACAGCATAATTTACATGGAAATAAAGAGGTTTTCCCTGAAACGTGTAATAATTGTCTTGCTTTAATAAAAATAGCTCATGTATTGTACTTTGGAATTCAGAATTCACATATTTTTTTGTGGGGGAAATACAACCTTTTTATGTCCGTGTAAACCCTGAAGTAGCAGTAGAAGTGAGCGGTGTTGTCTGGGAAGATTGTTGTGTATTGTCTAATGCGCTCGTGTCCTTCTGCTGTCTGGAGGTCAGTTGGGAAGAATCAGTTTTTGTGTGTTTTTATTAAAGCGTGTGTGTGTGTGTGCAGGAGTCTCATAAATTCAGGACAAACACAGCACAGGCCGCTGGAGGGAAAGGACAGGGAGCGCTCCAATAATATTTTCACAGAAGAAATTGACGGCTGGTCTATAGCAAGAGCTTCCCTCGACACGTGGACAAAGCTCACTCGTTCTTTCTCTTAGACTGCCTCTAATAACTCTATCCATTCTCTTACAGCAGTGAGATTGAAGGGAGAACAAACTGATACTCCTGCTGATATCAGATAAAGGCCCCACGTGTCTTTAAGAGATCTCAAGATTATCTCAGATTGTGCTCAGTCTCCAATCAAAAGTCTGAGATCTCGATATGAACTCATATATTTCTCATCAAATGATCTGAGCTGCGATACTCGTTTTATAACTGTATACTCTACCATACAGTCTTGTTTTTACTGCTTTTATTTATCTTGAGGAATTTAAATAATAAACAATCCAGGTATGTTTTCTATCAAATGAAGGACTAATAATTTATCAAATAATTTGATGAAATAATATTATACATTTTATTAGAAAATAAACAGCGAAGGCATGTTTTTCGACACTGTTTTCATTCAAATGAAAGAATAATTCATAAATAATTTAATAAAAAAAATAGAAAAATCATGTGTTACAAATAAAATTATTATAAAATAATAAACAGTCAGGGCATTTTTTTCTACACCGTTTTCTATTAATTATGAATTATTGTAAAATATTTTATTATTATAAAATAAACAATCAAGGCCTGTTTTCTTCACAGTTTAAATTTTTTTAAATGTGTGTGTGTATACATATATATATATATATATATATATATATATATATACAGTATGTATAATATATATATATACAGTATGTATAATATATATATATATATATATATATATATATATATATATATATATATATATATATATATATATATATATATATATATATATATATATATATATATACAGTATATATATACAGTATATATATATATATACAGTATATATATACAGTATATATATATATATATTAAAATATACTAATTGTGTACCATAACATTATTCCATACAACTCATGTGTAGTCATTATGAAGTCATTATTTTCTGAATATTTTATAAAAAAAAATAAAAAAATGTATACATTAAATTTTATAAATTGCATGGTGCAAAGTGCATGTGAATTAAAATCTAGACCGGCACGGGCAAACCTGTGAGCATTAAAATGTTCCCTTGCTTCACCATAATGTCAGTTTTTGAGTCTCAAGGACAAAGCTTTGTTGGTACGGCAGAAAGAAAAGCAGCTTCTGTGTCTCGTTCAGCTCCAGATGAAGATCCTGACAGAAAGCCATTGTGTTTGGGTGAAAACAGCGAAGTGGGGGGGGGGGGTGTTTTTAAGCCCCGAGACCCTGGCGGTGCGAGCAACAATCCCGTTATTTGTCCCGAAAGGCTCGGAGGTAACGGGACGAGCGGGAGGGGTGTTGGGCTTTACAGACGGACACAGGGAGTGTGTGAATGCAGAACACTGATGCTCTGTTATTGTGAAGGACGCAGACACACGCTGGAGATGAGCTTTTGTTATAGCGTCGGGTTCAAGGACTCATGGAGGCGGGGTTTGCCCTGTCAATCAGGCATGCGTGACATCATTGGCATTCCTGTTGTCCCTAATGCTCATGCTGTGAATCAATTATAGTCCTCCCCCATCAGCACACTGTCGTCTGATCGCATGTGAACTTGCCCTTCGCTTGGAAAAGTGTCTCTATGAGCATATTAGCTGTCAACATAATGGATGACAATTTTTTTTTATTATTTCCATATACAGAGGTCTCATGAAACACTATTTAAAAAAGATTCTGCCGCCTCGTCTCTCTGCGGTTGTGAACTGACCAGCAGATTGAAAAAGAAACGTCTGTTTTGATTTATAAAAGAAAGTAGATGCTAACAAAGTTACAAAGTTTTCATATTTGTGAGTTTCTTTGAGTCTATACAACATTGCCTCTAAATATTCTTCTCATATATTTCCAGAGGTAAAGATCCCATATCTTTTCTTCATAAAGAATAATGATAAAATATTAAGTTTAGCTTGAGCTTTAAGGTTTTTCAGCTGTGATATATCACACACAGTCCCGTGAAGCATTGCAATATAGAGTCAGTTCCACTGTATATGTTTGCATATTTGGCCAAAAACAACAACAACAACCTTGAAATAGTGTATTTTATGCTTCAAAAGTAATTGCTGTTTCATGGCAGAGAAGTTTATTTCCACATAAAATATGATATATATGTTAAAATACGTTTGTGCTTCAAATCAAATGTTCATCTTAGAGTTGTTTGGTTCAAGGTTTAATCTCTTTATTGAAGTTTTTTAAAGTTATGCTCTGTAATAATGAGACTCAAATGCTTTGCACTGAATGATGTGTTTTTAAGGTAATGTTTGTGGCTCAAAAAGGAATTGCAAACTGTTAAATCAGTTTTCAGACTGAGCTGGACATAATAACTGGCTCAACCAATAGCACGAGTTTGGGACGGAGCCAGGGGCGGCACTAGGGCTGGGCTAAGGGGGCTTAAGCCCCGAATGTTTTTAGTAAAACCCTGAATATTTTGTTTCCTTGTCTTTCTCATAGAGCAAAACAATTAATCAGAAAAACAAATGTGAATAAGATTACAGCAGCCACGATTACCTAATTATGAAAAGTGCATATTACAGTTTTAGAATTTTTTTTCCCTTTGCATTAAAGGTACTTATGACGTTCTTTTGCAGCGTTGAGCATTGTAGCCAATCACAGACATGTCTGTTGAACGCATCGGCCAATCAGAGGCTATAAATGAGTCGCCGTGCTGATGATGTGTTTTGCGCAAGCTCACCGAGTTCTGCACTTTCGCAAACCTGTCATTATTATTGCCAGTAAACATAAACTAAGAAAATAAGAGATTCACTGCAATATATATTTGATATTCTTGATGCTGCTCTGATGCGCTCCACTACGCACCGCTCTGTTTGTTGTTAGGAAGACTAAAAGTTCAGCGGTCTAGCTCATCAATGCCAAAATGATTAAAGAAGTGAACGAATGCCTGGTAAAATGTAAGTACATTTAATATTTGACTGTTTTGCAATAGACATGTTCAACTACCGACAGTATCCGGTGACGCAAATTACTCAACTTTTTTTATTTCTTAATTAAATTTTGCCTTTTTGAATTGAAAATATGCTATAATTTCCTTGATTCATTTAGAGAGAATGCATGCATACTTAAAAATAAAATATTATTTGCAAATAGTTAAAATTATTTCACTAATACAATAGCCTTTCTTTTTTCTTTATTCCCTTATATCGCTTTTAGAATTAATTAATTCCTTTCAATAAAAATACCCAATTTTAGTTTGGGCTAAAGCCCCGAATATCCTCTGACCTTAGAACCGCCCCTGGGCGGAGCTATCTGCTTGTCCAGCCAATAGCAGAAGAGGAGTGTGTTTGAAAACACTCATCATTTTTGCAGTTGTGTTTGATGTTGCAGACGTTACGTGCTTCACCACTAATGAAGCCGACAGACATTAGTCAGTGGTTTTTATATTTTAGGATCTGCACTTTTAGAGGCTTATGCATTTTTAAAACTCCTCGGCTCGTTCATGCCCTCATAGTGAGATGTTCCTGGCAGTCGGTCAGACTCTCCCAGCAGGTGTCTTCATTCCCAACTGTTGATGATATTCCTGACTTTTTTCGAGCAGGATTTACAACATTACTATAATTTTTCAAAAAGCACACAAAAGTTCAAGCTGTCGTTCTCCTGTCTGGAACGCCGTAGTTCTTCTCTTCATTCACAGTGATATTCCCTTAAGACTTTAGTCCGCCAGTCTTCTGTCTACACTCGCAGCTTAGAGGAAATAAACAGCCAATGTGTTACTGTATATCGTCTGTGTTTTGCCTGCTTATCATTTCAAACTAGTGCATAATAGCTCCATAACGGTTAAATATAGTGGTAAAAAGATGATGGTGTAACTGAAACACTTAAGTTTGATAAACTTCTTAAGGGTTCTTCTTTAAGCAGATATGAACACTATAAAAATAAAAAGTTTTATAGATTGAACGCAAACTTAGTTTACAACTATATGAATTTTAATATACCAAGTTAATAAATAAATAAAAATCTTAATCTTTTTAATATTCTGATCACCACCTTAAAACAACAAAAAAAAAGTCAGATAATGATCAGAGTTCATCACAAGTAGCTTTTCCACAAGCTGAGGTAAATACTAATATATGCCAATAGAAGATGCACATAAACACAAAACACCATCATGGAAACACACTCGACAGATGATGCAATACACATTAATTGAACAACATAAGATGCTGTGAAGTGATACGTAATTATTTCAATGGAAAAGCATCAATTTAAGGTTTTTCACTGTACATTATAGGATGACTTGTTCTTTATAACTTCCAAACACGGTACAGTTATTTTACTGTAGAATTACATGAAATGTAAGGTTAGATCTGTTTTAGTTTTTCACTATGTAAAGGAACTTACCGTTAACCAATTAACAGATTTTTACTGTACAATAATTTTTATAGTGTAGTAAAATGGACTAAAGATGCAAGATGTAACATCAAATCATCGTTCATGATGAAGAAAAGAGGTTTGGTGCGGTCTTGAATGACGGTTCGCCTCGGTGTTGTGGTCTGGTCTTCTTCCCTCCAGAGACGTGCGATGGACACCTTATTACACAAGCATTTCTGCTGACAGGCGTCTCTTATTCCTCAAATAAGAGGATAAATAAGTTACATCCCAAAGTGCTTCTCTTCTAATTTGATATTAATTTAGTTTGAATCGAATTTTCTGTCCTCTGCTTTCCATCCCTGTACTCTCACAAAGACTCTTGACTGTCAACACAAAAAGTCTGGTTCACATTACATTTATTCTGGCCAAGAATAACCCACATGACAGGAAGAGACTTGATTGACATGTTCATGGGAATTGTGTACGCCAGCCAATCAGATTTGACCTGGCAATTTTAGTCGGCTCTTGGCTTTTTTATTTCTATAAACCGTCTCATCCTAAGTCTAACCCTAGGTCTAATCCTCGCAATAAATATATGTTTATAAATAAATAAATAAATTTGTCATGACCCAAAAGAGTTTTTTTTTTATTTTATTATTAGAATTTGTGGGGGAAATATTTCAAATGCTGCATACTCAAATTCAAATATTTTTTTGTTTTATTAATATTTTATTATATTAATATTTTCTTGACAGTGCATAATTTTTATGTTTATTGCAGAACATAATTTTTTTTTTACTTTCCTCGTCCTTCACCTGAAGGCTTTCAGGCGTTCATCAAACAGCAGATGTTGTGTTTGAGTGTGTGCTGTTCATTATGTCTTCATGCTAAGCTTTTCTCTCGCTGTATTGCGCTGTGGACTGTAAAAGCAGCTGTGGCGTCTCTCTAGAAGAGTTCTCCTGGCTCAGAAGATGCTAGTTAAATCATCCTGTCATACGCAACAGCGCAGATTGCTAATTAACAAGCCTCACACCCCCGTACACACGTTTACACTGTAGTAACACCATAGTGAACTGCCGTAGCAGCGTTTACTACACATTTACACTTTTGTTTTAATGAGGAGGATTAATGGTTTCATTAAAAAGTACTTTTAGCCGGGTATGATTGAAAGTTGAGCGATTCACTAAAATAATGACTATTAAGTAATTAGCGTTGTTCTTATTATTTTCAACATGGTCTTTTTGTCTTATCACATTCAATGTATGCTTCAAACTCGGGTAAAATATCGTGGTTTTGCTGTAACGCTGTAGATTCAGGAATCACTGTGCTGCATTATGGAGTCAGATAATGCATGACTGACTCGTGTGAGCGTGTGTGGTCGTCTCATTACCTTCACTGTCGTCCTGCAGGGACTGATCCAGGAACAGCTGCTTTATTGGGGCTCTTAACACTCATTTGTTTTGTGTTGTAGCCGGTCAGTGTGGGAAGATGCTTTACCTGGAGTCAGATATCAGTGAGCTCAGGTCGACCTCAGGCTGATGCTGCTGAACAGAAGGCTCAGTTTGTCATTGTTGGTGATTGTGATGACTCTGAGTAGTTCTCTCCTTCACAGCAGGACACACACAAATACACAAACGCATATATCATGTTTGTCCCAGGCGTACTGGAAACCAGTCGCGGAGGGTCGCGGTGAAGGACACTGTGTTTGATTGCATTATGCTACTGGATGGGTGAGCGGTAACAATAAAATATAATTTTATTTTATGTGAGTTATAATATGTATATTATTTAATTTTTTCTATTTTTGTTTCATGTAGATTTGTACATGCAACCCCAAATGGCTTTTATAAATGTATTTTTGTTTTATTTTATAATTCATACATTTAACCCAAAAAAAAAAAAAAAATATATATATATATATTTATTTAACTTTTTTTATTTTATTTTATTTTATTTTATTTATTCATGTTTTATTTTTATTTTATTTTATATTTCATTTAATTAATACTTTATATATTATATAACTGTGTGGTAATGCCCATTTTGGGCTAATTCATTTGAATGAAATGTTTCATGAATTATGATAATGAAATCCGAGTAATAAAAAAATAAAAAAACTCTAAATATTTGAAAATTTATTGAATTCCCTAAATTCTGATTGGATGTGTTTCACTGAAATTGATTGAATGTTCTATTAATATGAAGTTGCGACGTTACTTGGAAAGCCCATGTTGATTCGTTTGTGTTCTGCTCTGTACTTCTATTGTTTCTTTGTTAATTTTGCATTTAAATAAGGCAGTTTGTCTATAATAGTGCAGAGCCCGACATGAATCCGCATCAGTGCTGTGGTCAGCCAGAAGAGCGCTGAGTCAGTTCATAAAGCATCCCGTTCCTCTAAGTTTAATATGAGCGAATCTGCTTTTATTGTTGCTTTAAAGACAAATGGAAAAGAGGAAGCTCTTTTTTTACTAGCCGTTTTCTTTTCCACAGGCCATATTCCACACTTTTGTAGTGTTTTATATATATTCTCCCTGCAGTCCACTTATCTTACTCTGTTTCTAAAACCAAAAATAGTCACAATTTAGATTTTCATCACCATTTTCTGTCCTCGCTCTGGTTCTTAAGAGTTAAACAGGCTGTTTTTGCCACTGAATCTCTAAGAATCTTAATATATGTGTGTGTTTGTGTCTGTTACACATAGGTAGTACTAGTTACATGTTAAAGGACTAGTTCATCCAACTTTTGGTTGGTTGTCAAACAAAATGCGATGTAGATAGTTTAAGATTTTCAGTGAATATGTGTTTGATAAATGATATTGGGTGGGAAGCAAGAATAAAACTATTTCTTGATACTTTATTTTTATTTATTTTGTGATTTTCATTTTTTTTTTTTATTTTAATGTGTTTGAAACCGTACTATGGGAAATATATATTTTTTTAATTTTGCTTTTATTTTTACTTTTCTTTACTTTATTTTACTTACATGATACTATAGGTAGGCGGTAAGAATAAAATCTTTCTATTTTATGCTTTATTGGTTAGTTTGATACATGATAGTTTATGCTTTATTTTTTATGATTTATTATTTTTATTTTATTTCGTGTTTGATATGGTACTAAGGGTGGGCGATAGGAATGAAAAAAGCATAAAGATGTATGATGCATTATTTTATTTTGTTATATATATATATATATATATATATATATATATATATATATATATATATATATATATATATATATATATATATATATATATATATATATATATATATATATATATATATATATATATCATCATAAAAAATATATATTTATTTATATATATATATATATATATATATATATATATATATATATCATCATAAAAAATATATATTTATTTATATATATATATATATATATATATATATATATATATATATATATATATATATATATATATATATATATATATATATATATACACACAGTGCAATGCATAAGTGAATACACCCATGCTAAAGTTGACTAAAAAGAGGAATAAAAAATCATATTTTGGAAATTGAACTTAATGCCTTAATAATATATTAATATATTTATATATTTTTTTATTTTTTTATTTTTATTATATATTATTTACATTTTTTATTAATTTATTTACATTTTTATTTTTAAACCAAAAGAGGTTTATATATTATATAACATTGTGATTTGCCTATTTTGGGGTGATCAGAGTACTATTTGGGTGTTTGTAGAGCCTTTCAGATCATGTGATATTTAGTTGACTCTTTAGAAAGCTGTTGTCGGCAGCTCACCGGGTTTCTCTTACTACTGTTAAACTGTTATTTCAAAAGAGCATGTACAATCCTGTTTTCCATTATGCAAGCCTGTTGGATGGGGAGGGATGATCCAGTCATCTAAGACCATGTGTTTTAGGGGGTTTCGCATTTAAGCCCTGCCTCGTCAAACCGTTGCACAACGCATGTTCAGATGCAGTGTGTGTGTGTTGCGTAATTGAGCGCAGATGTAGGGCAGAGGTCAAGCGCCACACTGAAAGCATTCGCTTTTTCCCCGCATGCCTGGTGTTTTTTTCCCAGCCATTTCTCTGGAAATGGAAGAGGGGAGCGCATGCGTCTGACGCTAAAAGCAGTTCAAGTAATTCCAATGTGGATTGCTGCACATCGTCTAGTTTTCCCCACTAATATTTGTGTTGGGGGTCACGACCCCCAGCGGCGTGTGCTGAATAACAGCAGCGGCTCATCGCGGTTTCAGCACGTCCCACACTGCCGTCAAATAAAGATGCATGGCGCTTGTCAGCAGCGTTCGCTGCACTCCCAGTGAAAAATAGAGACGTGCTTCAAAGATGACTTTAATTGTATGGAGAAAGTGTGGCTTTGTGTCTTCTTGATATTGTAGTCATCCTTCAGCTTTTAGGCTGATTGAATGTCGATGGTGGTTAAATTGGCTGTTTTATAGTCCATCACACATGGGTTTCTTTCTCTTTGCATTCAAATACATACAGTGAGGAAAATAAGTATTTGAACACCCTGCTATTTTGCAAGTTCTCCCACTTGGAAATCATGGAGGGGTCTGAAACTGTCATCGTAGGTGCATGTCCACTGTGAGAGACATAATCTAAAAAAAAAAATCCAGAAATCACAATGTATGATTTTTTAACTATTTATTTGTATGATACAGCTGCAAATAAGTATTTGAACACCTGAGAAAATCAATGTTAATATTTGGTACAGTAGCCTTTGTTTGCAATTACAGAGGTCAAACGTTTCCTGTAGTTTTTCACCAGGTTTGCACACACTGCAGGGGGGATTTTGGCCCACTCCTCCACACAAATCTTCTCTAGATCAGTCAGGTTTCTGGGCTGTCGCTGAGAAACACGGAGTTTGAGCTCCCTCCAAAGATTCTCTATTGGGTTTAGGTCTGGAGACTGGCTAGGCCACGCCAGAACCTTGATATGCTTCTTACAGAGCCACTCCTTGGTTATCCTGGCTGTGTGCTTCGGGTCATTGTCATGTTGGAAGACCCAGCCTCGACCCATCTTCAATCCTCTCCTTAATACAGTGCAGTCGCCCTGTCCCATGTGCAGAAAAACACCCCCAAAGCATGATGCTACCACCCCCATGCTTCACAGTAGGGATGGTGTTCTTGGGATGGTACTCATCATTCTTCTTCCAAACACGTTTAGTGGAATTATGACCAAAAAGTTCTATTTTGGTCTAATCTGACCACATGACTTTCTCCCATAACTCCTCTGGATCATCCAAATGGTCATTAGCAAACTTAAGACGGGCCTTGACATGTGCTGGTTTAAGCAGGGGAACCTTCCGTGCCATGCATGATTTCAACCCATGACGTCTTAGTGTATTACCAACAGTAACCTTGGAAACGGTGGTCCCAGCTCTTTTCAGGTCATTGACCAGCTCCTCCCGTGTAGTTCTGGGCTGATTTCTCACCTTTCTTAGGATCATTGAGACCCCACGAGGTGAGATCTTGCATGGAGCCCCAGTCCGAGGGAGATTGCAATCGGTGCATCTCTAGTTACGAGTGTGTTATTGCGTTTATACAACAGTTGAGTGGTTCAGTCTTCAGCTGGCGTGTCACATGACCTGTCAGTGACTGGCTGGCAGTCTGCCTTGGCAAGTTTCAGAAACCATTTATTTTTGGCAGTTTTTGTGTTTTGTGTTCCTCTCTCTCTAGCTCATTTAATATGCATCTGTTGACATGATTATATGTTCTTTTGTATGATTGATGTTTTGGGGCCGGTTATCCCAATTAAAGCAGTCAAATGGCCGTGATCACGACTGGTTGCTTACTGACGCTTTGCTGGACGCTCAATCCAGCCAGCTGCGGTTGAACTGCGAGTATAACGTGTTGCCTGTCACTCTTGCTGCAAGGAGATACATTTTTATGAGTGTAATCTCATGCATTTATTCTTTTGTATGATTGTCGTTTTAGAGAATTTTATCCCAATTAAAGCAGTCAAATGGCCCTGATCACGACTGATATATATATATAAGTATGATGACAAGATGTCAAGATCTAGCTCTCTGTCTCTCCCTCACTGTCTGTCTCTGTTGTTGAGTGTCTGTAATTGAGCTAGTATGATCTGAACTTTGTGCCTCTGATACTGCGAGGTCTCCAGATGATTATCAGTTCTGTCTTCAAGTCCCTCTGGATGTCGCTCACCTGTGCCAAGGTGCACTAAAAATAAGTCTTTAGAAAAGATTGCTCTGTCTGTCTTTCTCTGTCTGTCTTCCCTCTTTCTAGAGGTTCAGCTAATCATCAGCGCTGGTTTTCCTTCCCTCAGATACATATTCGCATGAATGTGAGATGGCAGGCGATCAATTAAAATTCTCTGAGTATGACAAACGATAAAAGACGCAAGAAATAATGCAACCTGTGGCTATTGCTTCAAGAATATAAGTTCCTCTATAATTTCATTAAAAAGATCTATTTAAACACTTTCTTTGATTTCAGCATTAATAAGTTGATTGTAAATTAAATGAAAATTGATGTTGGTTAGAGGCTTTTGAGGCTTTCACTGCATGCCTATTCTGAATCTTATATTTCTGCATTATGTAGTTGTATACTGTGCACAAATCTTCTATGTGCATGAAATATATGGATGACTTTTGCCTAAATGTGCGGAAAAGCTCATTTTCTCATCGCACTGCAGTAAACACCTGTGCTCTGTACCAGCTTTAGTAGTGCAAATACACAAAGGTCAAAATTAATGAAGTAACATTGTGAAAATACAATATCCTAACCACACACATTTGATGCCTAAACCAGCCTAAAAAGAGTAGGCTATTTGTTCTGTAATTTTTAATGAGGTTGTGCTGGTAAAATACAGGCATGTTTGATGGGCATGAGATGCATGAATTAACCTGAGGCAAAACCAGTTCTGTCTACAAGTCTCACCTTTTGCCATTTGTTTACTGACATATTTGGTTTTCCTCTTATGAAGAACATAAGAGGGAAAGCAAATGCTGAATGCTTTACCACTGCTATGTATCCGTCAAACCTCTGGCTTAGAGGAGTGAGCATTCAGCGAGGAGCTTTCCGTAAACGAGAACGCTTTCCTACCGAGCTACAAACGTACACAGCGGGCGGTGAGACTGAAAGCTGTATGATCTGGGAGTTATTAACAAATACTGTTTGCATTTCTTGTCAGAGTCTGTTCTGCGTCTGCTACTGAAGTCTGCTGCTCCGAGTTAGGTTGTAAAGGTTGTTGTCTGACAGGACTGAAAGCTGTTTAACGCTCATCCTAACCAGCCTTGAACAATAGCGAGGTCACCGATGAAACGCTCACAGATTACGCTGATCAATCACCGGATAGCGAGGTTAAACACAAGGGCGTCTGGTTTATCTGTCTTGTCATGCCCAGTTTATCTGGAGCTTCGTCTTGGTGTGTTGTCGACTGATTGGGGTTTAGGGTGCCGTCTGTGTCACAAGGCTTGAGGGTAGGGCTAGGCTTGATATTTATGTATTTTATGAATTAAAAAAAATATTTCGGCTAAACAGCTTTAAAATATGGTTCAATTTGTTAACATAGTTAATGCATTTGATATTGGGAAGCAGCAATGAATGATCATTTAAAGGGATAGTTCACCCAAAAATGAAAATTCTGTCATTAATTACTCAACCTCATGTCGTTCCAAACCCTATCGTTTATTCACATATAAACATTCATTAACTCATCAGTTGTGGTAAACGGAAGCTCAAGCATGTTCGCTTGACGTGCGAGAACCAATGAGGTTCATTCTCGTGTTTCGCAGAACGTTTGAGCTTCAGCGAGAACCAATGAGGTTCATTCTCGTGTTACGCAGCACGTTTGAGCTTCAGCAAGAACTAATGAGGTTCATTCTCGTGTTACGCAGCACGTTTGAGCTTCAGCGAGAACCAATGAGGTTCATTCTCGTGTTACGCAGCACGTTTGAGCTTCAGCAAGAACCAATGAGGTTCATTCTCGTGTTACGCGGCACGTTTGAGCTTCAGCAAGAACCAATGAGGTTCATTCTCGTGTTACGCAGCACATTTGACCTTCAGCAAGAACCAATGAGGTTCATTCTTGTGTTACACAGCACGTTTGAGCTTCAGCAAGAACCAATGAGGTTAATTCTCGTGTTACGCAGCACATTTGAGCTTCAGCGAGAACCAATGAGGTTCATTCTCGTGTTACGCAGCACGTTTGACCTTTAGCAAGAACCAATGAGGTTCATTCTTGTGTTACGCAGCACGTTTGAGCTTCAGCGAGAACCAATGAGGTTCATTCTTGTGTTACGCAGCACGTTTGACCTTCAGTAAGAACCAATGAGGTTCATTCTCGTGTTACGCAACACGTTTGAGCTTCAGAACCAATGATGTTCATTCTTGTGTTACGCAGCACGTTTGACCTTCAGTAAGAACCAATGAGGTTCATTCTCGTGTTACGCAACACGTTTGAGCTTCAGCGAGAACCAATGAGGTTCATTCTCGTGTTACGCAGCACGTTTGAGCTTCAGAACCAATGATGTTCATTCTTGTGTTACGCAGCACGTTTGACCTTCAGTAAGAACCAATGAGGTTCATTCTCGTGTTACGCAACACGTTTGAGCTTCAGCGAGAACCAATGAGGTTCATTCTCGTGTTACGCAGCACGTTTGAGCTTCAGCGAGAACCAATGAGGTTCATTCTCGCGTTACGCAGCACGTTTGACCTTCAGAACCAATGAGGTTCATTCTTGTGTTACGCAACACGTTTGAGCTTCAGCGAGAACCAATGAGGTTCATTCTCGTGTTACGCAGCACGTTTGAGCTTCAGCGAGAACCAATGAGGTTCATTCTCGTGTTACGCAGCACGTTTGAGCTTCAGCGAGAACCAATGAGGTTCATTCTCGCGTTACGCAGCACGTTTGACCTTCAGAACCAATGATGTTCATTCTTGTGTTACGCAGCACGTTTGACCTTCAGTAAGAACCAATGAGGTTCATTCTCGCGTTACGCAGCACGTTTGACCTTCAGAACCAATGATGTTCATTCTTGTGTTACGCAGCACGTTTGACCTTCAGTAAGAACCAATGAGGTTCATTCTCGTGTTACGCAACACGTTTGAGCTTCAGCAAGAACCAATGAGGTTCATTCTCGTGTTACGCAGCACGTTTGAGCTTCAGCGAGAACCAATGAGGTTCATTCTCATGTTACGCAGCACGTTTGAGCTTCAGCAAGAACCAATGAGGTTCATTCTCGTGTTACGCAGCACGTTTGACCTTCAGAACCAGTGAGGTTCATTCTCGTGTTACGCAGCACGTTTGACCTTCAGAACCAATGAGGTTCATTCTCGTGTTACGCAGCACGTTTGACCTTCAGAACCAGTGAGGTTCATTCTCGTGTTACGCAGCACGTTTGACCTTCAGAACCAATGAGGTTCATTCTCGTGTTACGCAGCACGTTTGACCTTCAGAACCAGTGAGGTTCATTCTCGTGTTTCGCAGCACGTTTGAGCTTCAGCAAGAACCAATGAGGTTCATTCACGTGTTACGCAGCACGTTTGACCTTCAGAACCAATGAGGTTCATTCACGTGTTACGCAGCACATTTGAGCTTCAGCGAGAACCAATGAGGTTCATTCACGTGTTACGCAGCACGTTTGACCTTCAGCAAGAACCAATGAGGTTCATTCACGTGTTACGCAGCACGTTTGACCTTCAGAACCAATGAGGTTCATTCTCGTGTTACGCAGCACGTTTGACCTTCAGCAAGAACCAATGAGGTTCATTCACGTGTTACGCAGCACGTTTGACCTTCAGAACCAATGAGGTTCATTCACGTGTTACGCAGCACATTTGAGCTTCAGCGAGAACCAATGAGGTTCATTCACGTGTTACGCAGCACATTTGAGCTTCAGAACCAATGATGTTCATTCTCATGTTACGCAGCACGTTTGACCTTCAGAACCAATGAGGTTCATTCTCGTGTTACGCAGCACTTTTGACCTTCAGCAAGAACCAATGAAGTTCATTCTCGTGTTTCGCAGCACGTTTGACCTTCAGCGAGAACCAATGAGGTTCATTCTCGTGCATCAAGCAGGTTCGGTTGAGCTTCTGTTTATGTTCACTGATCAATGTTTATATGTGAATAAAAGACCAAACCACTCAATTCATACAGTATAGATTAGTTTTACAATCTCTTTATGAACTTTTTGAAGCATCAGTGTTAGTTGCATAGCTATCAATGGAGGGACAGAAAGCTCTCAGATCTCATCAAAAAAGTATTTGTATTCTGAAGATGAACAAAAGTCTTACTGGTTTAGAACGACATGATGGAGAGTAATTAATGACAGAATTTTCTTTTTTGGGTGAACTATACCTTTAACATTGACCTAGATTAGTAAATGTGTATTGTGTATTATCAGAATGTGGTCCAGGCCTCAGTGTGACTGGTTCAGGAGCAGGACTGTCAGAAACCGTAGCGTGTGTGAGTGGGATTGTTTGGGTGAAGGCCAGCGAAGAGCGCATGAACAGAGGCTCTGAAGCGTGAACTCGGTAACATGCTTCCAAAGAGGACGCGTTAAACACTTGCCCTTCGGCGATTGTTTGGTCTGGATCGGCACGGGTGGCTCTCTGATGACTCCAGCCCTCTGGACAGGAAAGGCACCGTGGCTTCATGGCACTTCTGCTTCATCGCTGTGTGCTTGAGGAAGAGTGACTCAGTCAGTGTTTTGTGTGTTTAACTCACAGTATTTAGGTTGAAGCGTCGTGTCCTGAGCCTGACCCGTCTGCCACTGCAGCTCGACAGTAACGGATCGCACATCAACCAGGCCTGATTCTGATGTCTGGCTGACACGGATCATTGAGTTTACAATGTCAGGGTGTCATAATGACAGCATTTCAGAACCATTAACATTCTGCAACTCTCATTTCCAATGTTGATGTCACAGAAAAAAATATGCTATTACACACACAAAACAAAACGTTATTTTACAGTGTCCTTGTTACACAAGTTGTAGTTACTATAGTAATAAATATAAATTGTGCACAATTACATGCAACTAAACCTAAACCACACCTAATCCTAACCCTTTACATGTAGCCTAGTTAATTCATATTATTCAGTACTTAAATGTATAAATTCACTGGTACAAGAACACTTTAAAGTAGTTTTTGCATCATTGTTATTAATATTACGCATTTACAATTCCTAAATCCTATACTTATAATGCCTATTTTTTAAATTATCTGTACAGTTTGTAAGTTTTATTTTATTATAGACTGTAGACTTTTGTTAAAGCTGCTAAAGTTAACTAGCCAAAAGCTCTTTTTCTCTCTCATTTGTCTAATTCAATTTAATGATATCATAGACTGCTGTACTTATATTAGGATGCTTGTACAAGGTCTAAAGTGCAAAAATGAATAGAAATACTTCTTCATAATACTAACACTTTCTTCATATTTGCATGCGAGCTTTCGTCAAATATATGCATTTGACGCTTTCTTTATATTTGCATGTGAGCGATCGACTAGTAAATGCATTTGACTATTTTCTAGGGGTGTAACGATTCGTTTTAACAACGATTCGATTCGTATCACGATTTGTGGTTGTCGATTCGATTCAAGGACAATACTGGTTCATTTAGAACGATCCGATCCGAAACGATTCAGTGACTTGAAATCGATTCAGTGACTTTTTAGCCAAAAATTCTTGTAAGGGAATCAGGTATCAATTAATTATGGATATAAACAAACAAGTAAACAACAATTAATGTCAAATGCATTCACATTTTATTTGAATAAAGTAGGACTGCACGATTATAAAAAAAATCATAATTGTCGATTATTCCCTTGATATTGTAATTGTGATTATTAATTATGATTATTACAACATTGAATGATGTTTTGAATAGTTTGGCCATGGGACCCACATTTCCCCATGGTCATCAAGCCGCGACCCACCTTTTTAGGAATTATATACTGTAGGCCTATTATAATACATTTGTTTACACAAAAATTGTTGACACACAAGTTCTGTCCCCCTTTACTTAACATACAATTTTTTTTTTAAGAATATGACAACTGATAAACAGTAGGCACTGCGAGGTTAAGCTGCAGTACCAAACTAGTTTTTGTTAATGCAGTCTTGGTATGAGCCACCACAGTCATATAAAAATATACAAAATAACCACTAAGTGGCATTTTGTTATGGAAACAACAACAATTAGGCTACCATGGTGATACACAATACTTAGAAGAACTTAACTTAACTTACTAATTTACGACGTTGCATGCTCGTATTTCTTTTGCGCTTTAGTGAAGTGATACAGCGTGCGCCGGCGCATTTGTGCGTGCAATTGAAGAGTGCGCGCTACCGCAGTATAGCGGCTGAGAGGACAGGAAAGTCAGTTTTTCTGAGGTGAGAGACTTTTTCGCTGCTTGTTGTCTCTGCGCTGCTGCTGGCGTGTCACGCATGGGGACAGATGGTCACAGATAGGCAGACTGAATCGAGTAACGTTTAACGCCTTTAAAAGTGCTAAGAAAAAACATCCATATAAAGTCTGACGTGCTTAAATCCAACGCGTTATTTCCTAGTATCGATACAATCGATTCATTGCCTTTTAAAACGATATTAGATCGATATATGTCGTCCGGAAGGCCAACTTGCCGAGCACAGATCGATGTAGTTGGATCATAGGAATATAAATCGATACATCGATGTAGTTGATGAATCGTTACACCCCTACTATTTTCTTTATGTTTGCATGCAAGCGTTCGTCAAATGTGTACAGTATTTGACTCTTTCTTTGTATTTGAATATACGCGTTTGTCAAATATATGCATTTGACACATTTTTGCATATGTGGATGTGAGCGTTTAAAAAAGTCACATTGTTTTATTGTAATATTAACCTTTTGACATCAGTAGTGTGATGTTGCTGTATATTTGCCAGTATGCTGCTGGGACCTTGACCTCCTTTCATGCCTTGACCACCCAGGCGTATGATGTGTTGTGTAGGATGGAGTGTGTGGGTTGTCTGACGCTCAGTGTAATGACTCGAGTCACTCAACGCGCCTCTTCAGAGCTGAAACGGGTTGATTTGCACACAGCTTCCAGCTATAGTTTATGCATGAAGACTAATGTAGAATAAAGGAGAGAAACCAGCATTCTGACTAGAGAATTTATACACTACCATTCAAACGGTGTTTCCCTTCTGCTCACCAATGCTGCATTTATTTGATCAAAAATACTGTGAAATTGTGAAATAATGCAATTTAAAATAACTGCTTTCTACGTGAATATATTTTAAAATGTAATTTATTCCGGTGATCAAAGCTGAATTTTTAGCATCATTACTCCAGTCTTCAGTGTCACATGATCCTTCAGAATATCATTCTAATATGCATATTTTGTAACATTTCTGATTATTACCAATATTGAAAACAGTTTTTCAGGATTCTTTGATGATAGTTCAAAAGAACAGCATTCATTTGAAATCGAATCCTTTTCTAACATTATAAATGCCTTTCGGTGTCCCTTTTGGTCAATTTAATGCATCTTTTCTGAATCAAATATTTGTATAAGTAATTTATTAAAAATAGTCAATGACGCCAAACCTTTGAACGGAAGTGTACAGTATATACAACGTCTGTCTTGTCTTGAATTACAAACTGTTTCGGTGGTTAACAGAAGTTTTCTTCCGTGGATCACAAAAGGAGAAATGTTAATGTTCTTTTACTTGCAAATATAAAAAGTAGTCATTTACCAGGAGCTGTCACACTGTAGTTCTGAAATCACATTCATGCTCATGCATATTCAAATAGGCTCTGTGACCATGCATAATGCAGGATTTGACATCAGTTGAAGATCTTCAGTGTATGATGAAATAATTTCAGTCTGTTCACGACGCATGACATCAGAAAACATGCAATATAGTGCACAAATTGTATGAATTGCTTTTATGTTTTTTTACGATTAATAATGTATTCTTTCAGTGAATGTGGGAAATAGCATCTGCAAAAATGTCTCTTTTTGTGTCGCATGAAGAAAAGGGGTTTGCAACGACATGTGGATGAGTAAATGATGGGTGAACTATTCCTGTGGGTTAAACAAGTTACTTTTTGCCAAATGGACCTTAGCTTTTGTGTGGTTTTGCTAATATTTGCTCTTAAATGAAGTGAGTTGATACTAAGTGGATTTGCCTGTGGTGACACGAGCTCGCCTCTTTGTCTACAGGGAAAGCCTTTATTGGATAATTAAGGATGCATTAAAGACGGTCAGTAGTTCTGGATTTAGGTCAAATGCCCAGCATGCACTTGTTAAGGGAAGCTTTCCATAGCAAATAAATAGTGTTTGTGCTATCATGCGCTCAGTGTGGTTTGTAAGTAGGGATTTTTTCCCTACCAGAAGAGTGTGTTTGACGAACTAGCTCTGACGAAAATCCCAACATGTTCCAGTGGTGCAAAGGAACGGATCTGTGAGCGTGCTTTTCTTTTCACTGTCATGCACAGCCGGGCGAACTCTCAGCGTGAGGGAAACAGAGCATGAAGCGATGCCCCCTTTGGCCTCTCAGGCTCAGCTTTCGCTTGATTTGAACGGTGTTTGCGTGATATGACGGTCTGTCATGTGCCGTGTGTTTGCTGTGTCACCTTTACGCCTGCTAGACGAGGGACAAACACGACAGTGATGCTTTTGTGGATGTGATTGACAGTGGAGAATCTAGTTTAGGATGAACTGTATGACCAAAACTCGATTGCAAACTGGTTTGTGGTATGATCAGTGAAGCCATTTTGTTTATTCAATGATTTACTCTTCTACCACAAAGATGTAATGTCTTTGCATTATCTTTATCTTAGTGAATATTGATTTATGTGACCCTGGACCACAAAACATGGGTCAATATTTCGAAATTGAGATTTATACATCGTCTGAAATCCGAATAAATAAACTTTCCATTGATGTATGGTTTGCTAGGATAGGACAATATTTGGCCGAGATATAGTTATTTTAAAATCTGGAATCTGAGGGTGCAAAAAAATCGAAACATTGAGAAAATTTCCTTTAAAATTGTTCATTTATGTTGGCGATTGTGCTGCATGCACTCACAAAAATTAACGTTTTATATATTTATGGTTGGAAATTTACAAAATATCTTCATGAAACATGAGCATTACTTAATATCCTAATGATTTTTGGTATAAAAGAAAAATGGATAATTTTGTCCAATGCAATGAATGCATATTTGATATTGCCAAAAATACACGCGTGCGACTTATGACTGGTTTTTGTGATCAAGAGTCACATATATGATATATATGATTAATGTAATATTAATAGGCTATATATTAACATTTTATTAATTATATATCAATATTATATTTTTAACACTATTATTATTACTTAATTAATAAACTTAATTTAAGTGCTTTTTTATTTAAAAAAATGATACTTTACATTAACAAGTAGTAATATCATATTAATATAACATTGACATATAATATTAATTATTTATTAAGATTAAATATTGATGTATTTAAGTAATCAGCATCGCATATAATCAATTTGATTTATTTTTTTATTTCAAATTTTCGAAAATTATAGTTTGCCAACCCTAGTTTACAGTATATATTAACTTACAAGTATTCATATTATATTAATATACTATTAACATATTCATTTTATATCAATATTATAATGTTAATGTTAGTAATATTAAATGTTGGTATATTTAGTCAGCATATTTATTTATTTATTCTATTTAAAATATTTGTAATAATGTTTTTGACAGCCCTAGTTTGTTAACTGCCATATAGTATTATTAGATTAATATTAATGTATTACGTTAATTATATGTCAAAAGTATACTATTATTATATTATTATTAAATAATGATGTATTTTATTAACCACCAGATTTATAAAATTGACAGCCCTAGTTTTTATATTAACTAAGCAAGTAGCAATAATCTGGTGAATTAAATACTGTATTTTTTTTTCAATGCTTTTCAATTTCTTTTTCTCTCATGTGTAAATAATGTAAATCAGTCTGTGCAAATAATACTGTGGTATAAACAAATAGCTGATACTCCACCAGTATTGTATGATACTGTACATGCCATCATACTGACCCATAGTGAATTATACACTGTGTGTGTTTCTGCTGAGGAGTGTGTGAAGTGTTCCTCCCGGGCACATCATGCTGAACACACTGAACTTGATGTGACACTCTGTAAGCTGATGAAGAACGGCTGTTACATCTTAAAGTCAGCGTCTCTTTAAAGATCTCTCTTATCTTATGCTTCATTTAAAAAACTGCTCTGAAATGACAAGATGGCTTACATGTTTTTCTCCCCATCTTACACTCACACACACACACACACACTCTGGCTCTGCAGCGAACAAAGAAGGAATTATCAGTCCACGATCCCTTGAGCTTCTCCGTCTTTGTTCATTTCCAGTATTCATCATCGTCACTGAGCTGACAGCAGCCTCACGGCTCCTCAGAAAGCACTACGCTTAATTGTACATCATTATTGTATTTAAAGGTGACGCGTGTGGTTTTGGGATGCAAAAATAGCTTATTTTATTAGTTTAATCTGCAGTGTCAACTAAGTAAGACATTTGTGGGATTGTTCCCTCTGTGGTGCTTTCAAAAGCATCACGACCAGTCCGACACTGCAGCGGAGTCTCGACCAATGAGGCGAGTCTGGGGCGGGACTATCTGTTTGACTGACCAATGAGGGCAGGGGGGAAACCTGTGTGAAAACGGTCATCATTTTCATGCCAGTGACACAGAAATTGCTTAATATTTTTAAGTATTATTTTGTAGTATTTGTATGTTAACTCGAGAACTGTTGAAACCAGTGTTTTATTTTTAATTTTTAATTTTAAAGTTTTAATTTAGTTTAGTTAAATTTTATTGTCATTTTATTTCATATTTTTTCAATGTCTATATAGTTTTATAAATGTTTAGATTGTTATTTTAGTTATTAAAGAAAAATAAGAAATGTTGCATAGCAACTAGTTAAGGTTTATTTATTTATTTTCATTTAATGAAAATGTTTTATCATAGTTTTTAGTTTTAGTTTACGACAATAACCCCGTTTGAAACTGAATAGTTGTTATTGTATACTCATTTGCATCTCCAAGAAAAATGATACTTTTGATCAATCTATAAACCACTGATGAATTCGTAGCCTTACAGTGAAACTTTCACACTATCATGCTCATTTTAATCTTGCATGTCACACACTGTCAGACTGGTCGGTTGCATCCTGGAAATGTTTGTCAGGTCTGTTCTGATGGGAGAGAGTGGGGAAAATGGTGCTAGATTAAAACAATAAAATGCAACTATGACCATGCATGATTTATTATTATTAGCCTTTAAAAGGGAGGATAAAACGCTTCTCACTCTCATACTTTGCTGTTGCACATCCAATCGAACTTTTAGTGCAAATCCACCTCAAGTTAAATGCATATCTTGAGTTCAGTGTCAGTCACTTTGAATAAGTGTCTGCCAAATACATAAATGCATGTAAAATAACCTGTATCTTGATTTCATCCGAGTAAAAATGTTAACTTTCACTTTATCACATGCGTAAACACTTGTATTTCCACTCATGCATGCTTTATGGCTTAATACTTTGACTTTTAAGTGATTTTTGATGCAGTATTCATTCATATACTGCCAGTCATTATGGGTGGCAAAATAAATGGCAGTAAAAAGAGTGAGTGTTTTGCATTTAAAATCAAGTGTGTGTTTGATTGTGTTTACTGTACGTCTCCTAACATCAGATAACATTGTTTTGTGCTCTTTTAACTCCGGTAAATGCCGTTCGACTTGGAAACGGATATTAAAACAGCACCGACATGAATCAAGGCCTCAGCTTTGAATCTTGTTTTCCTGGCGGAGCATCGCTTGAGAAGCCGAAGCGAAATTGCTCGTTGTGTTTTCCTGTAAGATCAGCGAATCCGTCAGCAGATGTTTGGCTGGAGTTTGATGCCGTTTCGTCATTGCACAATCAACAACAGAGAGCAAAACGCAGCGGCTTTCGCTTGCAGAACGTAAAGCGTACCTTCTGAATCACAAAATGCATTTAAACAGCACTTCTAAAGAGAGCCTTTTTGAGATTTAAAGCGTAATCGGTCTTCCCCCTTATTTCCTCGTAGGGTAATTTGAATTCTGATTGGATTAAAATATTAATCACAAGCTCTCTTCAGTCAGAGTTAGTCGTGGCGTTCCCTCAAGACTCCCTAAAATTCCACTTCATGAGCTCCGACTGGGACTCGTTTGAGTAGTTTTCCCCAGAGGGAGCCACTAGAAGAGGCAGAGAGTGCTTTTGGGCTTGCTTGCGTAATCCACCGTACGTACTGTACGCCTCAGACATGTCTCTCTGTTAAATGAGGGCATGTTTGTTTGCGTCCTGCTCCGGCCGTTGGGGTGCCGTGGAGCAGAAGTAAAACGCCCCCGCCGAGGCACCAACTCTCTGACATTTTCATGAGGCGAGGAAGGCGTTGGGGAAGAACAAGCTGCTCATGCATGTTGATCATTCGTCAGCTCCTCAGACTGCAGGATTCAGCGGTGTAAACAACTACGCTGTGTTATAGGTTAAGAAAGAGGGTTCGTGTGTTTAAATGTGAGAGTGAGATAAGATCACGCTATAGTAATTTTGACTCTAGCGTATTTTGAGTTGTGGTTTTAGTCAACATCAACCTGTTGATGCATGTTCATGGGCTTATTGTACATTAAGTGGTTCATGCTATTTCAAACTGTTGTTTTCCTAAGATTTTATGAAAATGTAATAATTTATTCTGCCTTTAAAACAGCTTTATTGAGCTTCCAATTTTCACTATTTAATTGATTCCTGATTAATAAAAGTGAGTCCCTCTATATATTTAGTTGAATATGGTATTACACACAGAAATACATCATTATAGAAGTAAAATGGGTTGCAAATGTTGGCTTCATTTTTCCCCCCAATATCTTCATGTTATTTATATATAAAAAAAGAAATATTCTTTGTTTTCTTGTTAATTTATTTATATTTATTCATACATTTTTGCTTGTTCTTTTCATAAACTATTTTCATGTCTGCCATTTATTTATTTAAACTTCAAAAAAGCCTTATTTTTTATTAATCTTTTCTCCCACATCATTTGTTCGTGTCATTTATTGATTTATTCATATGCAAACTGTTTTTATTAAGCTTTGTTTTCATAACCTATTTTTAACTGTCTTTTATTTGTTTGTTTATTTATTTATTTTCATGCGTTCATATTAAAAATACTTTTTTTTTGTTTTCACAAACTATTTTCATATCTGTCATTTATTTATTTATAAAACCTTTTTTATATCCTATTTTTATTTATTAAAACAATTTAAAAGCCTTTTTATTTAGATTTTTTGTTTCTTATTTATTTATTTATTTATTTATTTTAACTCAAAAAGCCTTCATTTTTGTTAAGCAAATAATATAATTGGAATGATAATTCTTATTTTTCCCCAGCAACATTGATTGTTTGATTGGCTCCTTCTGTCTGATGAATCTGATTGACAGGTCAGTCACAGTCAGAGCTCTGGTGGTCAGTGAGATCAGTGAGATCATGACATGACTTGACATGACCGCTAGCAGTATTAGTGTGATGGTCACATGTCACAGGCAGAAGAACATCACTAACCATACGTAACTCTCTCTCGAAATATGTGAGAATAAGCAAGGCATGTTTTTGTGAGGTGAATTATTGGCTGCTGAGAATTAAAAATAAGAAAAATTACACCAAACCAAACACCCTAAAGACAATGTAAAACTATGATTTAGCTGTAGTTCCAAATGATGTGCATTTAAGAAACCAGTTTCATTCTCAGTGACAGAAACAAAAGTGTGTAAGAATGAAGTCTCTGCACCAGTGCGTCTCTGTCAACTCGAGTCAGAAATGTGATGCACGAACACGCTAACCTGTGTTTATCTCTCTTTCTTTCTCTGTTATGTGCTGTCTATCTGCGGGCCGGCCCTGATCCTTCTCAAACGCCTCTTCTGAAGGTAACATGCTTTATTTTTACCCCCTTACCACAGTAAAAGTCCTCCAGGCGCTCCTCTGTTGCTGTAGAGTAAGACGAACCTGCTGATGAATTAATGATGCTGCTGGTGGCGGCTTGTCTTAAGGCTTTTTGAGGACAAGATGCTTGATCTGCTGGTGCGTGTCGTGTCTTCCTAAATAAAGAGGAGGAGGACGATGCCCCGGGGAATGGTTTATGGCTCATTAGTTGTTCTTATAGAGGCTGGAAGACTTTAAGGAGTTCTTGCTTATGTTTCATTTAAACATTAACTTTGACTCTGTTGTTTACTCAAATTCCCCAAATGAGATGATTATTGGTATGCAGTAAGACTCTGGTCCAAAACCTATAGATATAATAATAGAGTGCAGCAGGGATGACGTCAAGACCGATTCACCACTGCTTCCCTCCAGATTTTCCTATGGGGTTTTAAAACGGCTTTCTTTCAATTTATGAGTAAAATAAGGCCTGTGGTATACATAACTTGATGATACTTTAACATTTTATATATATATATATATATATAAATATATATAAATTCAGTTAAAGGCAAAATATGTATAAATTTGGATAAAAAAAAAAAAAATATATATATATATATATATATATATATATATATATATATTATTTATTTTATTTATTTATTTATTATTATTATTATTATTATTATTTATTTTTTAGAATTTTTTTTTTTATTATTATTTTTTTTATCCAACAAACATATAGATTTTTTTTGTTTTGTTTTTTTTTCAGTTAAAGGCAAAATATGTATGATTTTTTGGATGAAAACATCCGAAAACCTAGACTAATTCAAAGACTAATTCACCACTGGTTTCCTCAAGATTTTCCTATGGGTTTTTATAATGGGATTTTTCAATTTATGGGTAAAATAAGGTCTGTGGTAAACACAACTAGATGATACTTGAACATGCATAAACAACAAAATGAAAGGAGCGGCAGCGGCCGACTGCAGCAAAATAATACACATAATATAACATACCACAGTAATGTTATACAACTTTAATACATAAGCTCATCCGTGAGCATGATTTCTGTCGGATTGATTTCCATCGGCTGTGGAGGTGAAGACAACGACTCCCATGATGCCATGCTCATTCATGCACCATTAAGCTACACCTTAGTTATTGTTTTGAAATAGTGACCTCTAGTGGTGAAACTTACATACTGTGCCTTTAACAAAGATGTTTTTAATTTTGAGGGGTGATAATGACTCTGAATCCCATGATGCAATGCTTTGAGCTCAGTTAAAAAAAAAAAAACAAAAAAAAAAACTCCATTCCAGATGGCAGGCGGAGCGAGAGAAAAGTTGGCAAACATTTGATACTGAAAATATAAATAAAAATGGTTTAAAACAGGGTAATTATAGTCTGAAAAAAAATAGGTGAATTTATCCAATATTTATGTGGGCTGTGAATATTTATGCTTATTAGTGTGTTGTGGCGTTATCTGTCTGATGCATATGGATGTTTTGGAACAAAGCATTAAATGAATGTGGATTTACTCTTGAGAGAATTTGATGAGAAATGTTCATTTTGAGTTAACTTTGAGATCTCTTTGAGGCAAATCACAGCCCAGTTGGAGATCTTGTTGAGATCTGAGGGCCTTTTTGTCAGTAGAAACATCTGAGAAGCTGGAGATTTTGCTCATTTTTTCTTGTCTGGAAGAAACAACTGGATCTGTCATTTTGCTCACGTCGTTCCCATATGATTTACTTTATTGTGCAGAAGAGATAAGGATCCTGATATTCAGTGTGAAAATTGTTCATGGAGCCCTTTTCCATTACCTCCAATATAGAAATATCATAAAACATCATTATTGTTAATTCATCATTTGATGCTTTCTGTGAGAAATGGTCTGAAATTTAAGATCTGAAAATCTTTTTGAATCTTGTTCACATTTTTGCCTTCACTTTTTCTGGTGCGTCTCATAAACAAGTCAAGTTTGAATATGCGGAAGAGACAGTATTGATTGGCTGCTGTCTGACTCGAGCAGGATTATAACGTACACTCTTACACGGCTGAAACGGCACCGCTCTTGAGTTCAGCAGTGAGAGATGCTCGTGTTATTGCTCTCAAAAAGCACACCGCGCTCTCGCCGTAACCCCTGAAAAGCCCACACTGTCACACTGCCCTCATTCACCAGCGCTGATGTTTAAATCCTTGTCCTCCTCCCTCCCACAGCTGCTTTTACATTTATATTCCTCTGACTCCAACATTCATAATCTGCCTTGAGCGCCACAGACTGTTGCAGTGCCCTGTGTCACCAATAGGGGTGTTATTATGGTAATAGTCATAGACTGTAAAAAAAAAAGATGGATGACGCGTCTCCGCTTCCTTACACTGTAGAAAAATTAAGCCAAAATATCCCTGAGACGGTCGTTGATGATAAAGTCAGCCTGAGGTTGAGCTGTGGTATCAAGATCCCGCCCATAGACTCAATCACAAGCACTCAATCTGTCAATCATGACGTTACACCTTGTTTTTAGCATCGAATAACTAACTAAAACCAAACTTATTGGGAAAACACTTGGTCATACTTCTGCGTTATGAGAACTACCCTAAAATGACAGAAACAGTCTTTGGAATAAAATGATTTGAAGTGTAATTGGATTTTTTAGTTTGGCTCGTGTCCCATTGGATTACATGGCGAAGGCGGGGTTTATGAGCTATACTGCAGCCAGCCACCAGGGGGAGATTAAAAGGCTTTGGCTTCACTTTTCAGGACATAAATTTGGGGTCAGTAAGATTTTTTTTTTTAAATACTTTGATTCAGAAAGACATATAATATAATAATATAACATATAATGTTACAAAAGATTTCAAATAAATGCTGTTCTTTTGAACTTTCCAATCATCAAAGAATCCTGAAAAAATAAAAGTTTCTTGAGCAGCGAATCGTCACATTAGAATGATTTCTGAAGGATCATGTGACACTGAAGACTGGAGTAATGATGCTGAAAATTCAGCTTTGAAAATTCAGCAATTTCAGCATCTTAAAATATATTCGCATAGAAAAAAGTTATTTTAAATTGTAAAAATATTTCACAATATTACTGTTTTTAATGTATTTTTATTTAATCGACTATATTTTTTAAAAATCTTACTGACCCCAAACTTTTGAAAGGTACAGGTGAAACTCGAAAAATTAGAATATCGTGCAAAAGTTCATTTATTTCAGTAATTCAACTTAAAAGGTGAAACTAATATATTATATAGAAAATTACATGCAAAGTGAGATATTTCAAGGCTTTATTTGTAATGAACAATAAATTAACTTTTGCACAATATTCAAATTTTTCAAGTTTCAACTGTAGTGACCAGCGACTATCTAATTTTTGCTGGAGACTCAGGGTTTGTTTACACCACAACAACGTACTGAAAACAGACGACAACACTGTCAAAACGACCCCCGTTCACACAGATCTGCGAAAATGACAAAAAAAGGCTGTATTGTGCATTCCAGGCCAGTAGTTGGCGATGTCACTTTGTCAAGAAAAACAAACAGGTAATACTCATGTGCATGCCATCACTTTTTGTCACTGTTGTCATGGAGACGGTAAAGGTATCGTTTTCAAAACCTTGCACTTTGAATCCCGATTTCAAAAGTTTGCGTTTTCAGGCCCCCAAAACGTCTTGTGTAAATGAATGACCAAAACGCATAAAAAGTTTTCCGTTTTTAGTTGAAAACGGTTAGTGTAAACACACCATACAATTAGTGAGGTTACTGACTGATTGTTTTAAAAATTGGTCATTATAAAAACAAAATGAATAGTTAATGGAATAGTCATAGCTATATGTTAATGGAATGGGTAAGCATTGTTGTTTGGTGTTGGTTTCTGGAAGATGGCACGTTGACAGCGAAAGTGTGACGCTCGTGTCTTCTCATCCCTGATCTCAGGATTCTGTGCCAGTCGTGCCCTGTCGTGCCAGAGTGAATCTGTGTGTGTGTGTGTGCCCTGGGTTTCACCCGTACGCTTGTATTGAGATGCAGAGAGCGGCACAGAGAGACTTCAGCTGAACTGTTTGAATTGAGATGCGTTTATTCTGCTTTATAAAACACACAGTTCTGGTCCTGCATTCTGATTGATCAATTTCAGTATTTACACAATGGAGGAACACTTCTTGCTTCGCTTGCCTGCTACTAGAGTTATGCAGAATGTACTGTATATAATGTGCAACAGTAGAAATGTTTTTTCAGTATTGTTTGTACCGCGGTAGATACATTATCGTTCAAAAGTTTGGGGTTGGAAAGTCTCTTATGCTCACCAAAGCTGCAAAAATACAGTAAGAACAGTTATATTGTGAAATATTATTACAAAGAATCTACAATGGCTGTTTTCTATGTGAATATATTGTAAAATGAAACTTATTCCTGTGAATTTTCAGCATCATTACTCCAGTCTTCAGTGTCACATGATCCTTCAGAAATCATTTAGTGATTTGCTGCTCAAGAAACATTTACGATTATTATTATTATTAATGTTGAAAACAGCCATGATACTTTTTTTCAGGTTTTTTTGATGAATAGAAAGTTCAAAAGAATGGCATTTATTTGTAATAGAAATCTTATTATAAGTGTCTTTACTGTCACTTTTGATCAATTCAATGCATTCTTCTCACAGTTTTAAAGTATTAATCTTTGCTTTAAAAAAATATCTTACAGGCCCCAAACTTTTGAACGGTACTGTATGTATACAGGTGAAACTCGAAAAATTTGATTATCGTGCAAAAGTTTATTTATTTCAGTAATTCAACTTAAAATGTGAAACTAATATGACTCATTACATGCAAAGTGAGATATTTCAAGCCTTTATTTGGTATAATTTTGATGATTACGGCTTACAGCTTATGAAAACCCCAAATTCAGAATCTCAGAAATTTTGAAAATGTTCATAAGCTGTAAGCCATAATCATCAAAATTCTAACACATAAAGGCTTGAAATATCTCACTTTGCATGCAATGAGTCTATATAATATATCAGTTTGACCCTTTAAGTTGAATTACTGAAATAAATAAATTTTTGCACAATATTCTAATTTTTCGAGTTCCACCTGTATATCAGTGGCAGGAGTTGCTGGTTTATAATATTTGTTTTGAACTCAACCGTTTCATAATGTGAAGCTGTTTTTGCCCTGATGTCAGACTGAACATCATAAATAATCTGATCTTTTGGTTTGTGTCCATCAAGTATCCAAAAGAGAAAACAATCAACTGAGATCAAGTACTTTTCATTTCTAAGTATTTCATTCACTGGATTATCCAAAAATACCATGTGGGTATTTAAAAATATGCACTATTTTTGCTGACTTTCCAGCTAAAATAACTAGATTTAAAGAATCCAGTCCAAGAAAAACACATTTCCCAGGCCCTGTTGGTTTGTGTCTCATTACTTGAGATTGATCCAGATGATTGCAGATGTGGTGTGACTCTCAGCGTGTCTCTGAGTTTGAGCGCCGGGTGTGTTTTGATGTTGGAGATTACAGGCTCTGGTTAATTTGACTAAAGCGGGGAAGATTCAGGCCTGATAGGAGGGTGGTGGAGGGATTATATGAGATTAATGGGACAGAAAAGTGTCCTGTGACCAGAAATCCTCTTTAACATCACCTTTCATTACGGCCATGTTGGTGTAGATGTTGTGGACTGAAGTTCATCCGCCTCATCTAGTTTAGAGTTAAACACTAACATATTGCTTACTCTAGTCTAGTATATACTGGATGCTGCCTACCAGGATTTTTCTTTCTTTTTTACTTAAAGGGGTTATATATGTAAGAATTGTCATGTATAATCACATTTTGTATTGGCAATGTGTTAACAGCTTGTAACAAAACTTAAAAACTGAGACCTTCCCCAGTTGTCTGAAAGCATATGTGAATATCCCATATTTATGGTCCTACGCCTTCCACAGACAGCATATATTGTTAGTCAGTGTGACCTTCTATCTTACACCTTTAACGCTATGATTATTCAGGAAGGGTAGTAGTCAGGAAGAAAGTACCTTCTTCTAGCGCTTCTCTCCTTCACTGTAGCCTTCATTACTTTCACCTCCGCTTTTGGTTTTAACACTTTCTCCTCACCCCCACGCGCCCTTTCGTTGAACTTTGGTTACAAATAGTAAGTTCATTCACTTAAGTTTCACACCTATATCGCTGCAAAGGTGTTTTCAACATTTTACCCCTAAGCAAAGGCTGGAAAAGAACTCCACCGTGAGTATATCAGGGCCTTGAATCACGTTCAGTCTCTTGTACCTTACAGGTGAAACTCGAAAAATGACAATATCGTGCAAAAGTTCATTTATTTCAGTAATTCAACTAGGTGAAACTAATATATTATATAGACTCATTACATGCAAAGTGAGATATTTCAAGCCTTTATTTGGTATAATTTTGATGATTATGGCTTACAGCTTATGAAAACCCCAAATTCAAAATCTCAGAAATTTTGAAAATGTTCATAAGCTGCAAGCCATAATCATCAAAATTATAACAGATAAAGGCTTGAAATATCTCACTTTGCATGCAATTTTCTATAATATATATTAGTTCCACCTTTTAAGTTCAATTACTGAAATAAATTAACTTTTGCATGATATTAAAATTGAGTTGCAGCTGAAAGTGAGCACGAGCAGTGAGACGCTGGCTGCAGTTCACATTATGGCCACCGGTGTTGCTAATAACAAGGGTTTCTGAATTCTACATATGTGACCCTGGACCACAAAACCAGTCACATGGGTCAATTTTCTGAAATTGAGATGTATACATCACCCGGAAGCTGAATAAATAAGATTTCCATTGATGTATGGTTTGTTAGACAATATAATATTTGGCCGAGATACAACTACCTGAAAATCTGGAATCTGAGGGTGCAAAAAAAGCGAAATATTGAGAAAATCTCCTTTAAAGTTGTTCATTTATGTTGACGATTGTGCTGCATTCACTCACAAAAATAAACGTTTTATATATTTACGGTAGGAAATGTCCAAAATATCTTCATGGAACATGATCTTTACTTAATATCCTCATGATTTTTGGCATAAAAGAAAAATTGGTAATTTTGACCCATACAATGTATTGTTTGATATTGGCACAAATATACACGTGCGACATGTGACTGGTTTTGTGATCCAGGGTCACATATAGCCCCTTTTAAAGAAAATAATCATATCTAAAGTTGTTTCTCTCCACGGAATGACTTATTTTTATATTTTGATTGATTGCAGCAATTCATGCTGGTCTACTCAGCAGAGATCTTTCTCATGGACATATACTCAGACCATCAGCATTGTGATCTCTCTGTCATTTTCCTCTTCAATCCCAAGAGTCAGTGCAGCAATTACTGCCCAGGAAACCCGTGATAGAGTCATACGCTCATCAGATCAGTCTGTCTGCAATCTCACTCTCCATTTTCTTCCAATCCGTCTCAAGGCAAAGCCGGTCTAAAAGTATGGACACACTTGAACAGAGTTTGTTTCTCATGATTTTAAAAGTGATAGTCATCACAAAAAAAGAAAATTGACATTCTAGGGTTAATAAATAAATAAATAAATAAATAAATAAATAAATAAATCTATAGATCATAAAATAAACATGCACCAATATATGGCCTATAAACAATTTTTTAACAAATTAATAAATGCATTGCAATACATATCACATAAAAAGTAAATATATGGAATAAAAAAAATAGTATAACTAAACAGAAAAAAAACTAAACAGAAATATTGTCTAAATATTTATGCCGTTATTTTTTTTATTATTCGTTTTGTGTTTTTAATATATTGTGTACTGCAAATTATTTATTAATTGATTTATGCAGCATATACTTATTTTCATTTTTTTGGTGAACTATCCCTTTAAGAACCTTTTAGTCTAAAGGCTAAAGAGTTAAATAGTGCTTTCTTACATTTTTTTTTCCCCTTCATTAAAAGCATCCCAGATTAACCTCATGAAATTGGAAGATTTTTTCATTTGTCAAATGTTTTGATCATTGCATCATTCCCACACTTCCATTTTGCGTTAATTCTGAGTTTTCATCACTTCACTATTATTCTGACCTGTGTGATTGTCATAAAGCAGAATGAGAGTGTGTGTCTCTCTCTTCTCGGTGTTGTATCGGCTCATATCAGCAGTGTGCTGGGAGTGTCTGATTCAGGCGTGTTAATTAAACAGGGCTCCTCTAAAGCGAGTCTCCATCGAGAGTAAATCTCAGAGACGCACAGCCCGAGGTACAGCGCCGGCCCCTTGAAAGAGGAAAAGCACAGGGGAAAAGAAAGATCAAACATGAGCACATAGAAACCCAGCGCCAGATAACGCCTTATCAGACAGCCAATGAGAGAGAGAGAGAGTTAATTCCCCCTTTCCCTGTAAATGATATTGGAACTAATTAGAAGGATTCTGTGTTTCAACAGCATAAAAAAAGCTTGTGTGAGTAATCAGAGTAAGTGGTGTTAAATGAAGCCGGATTAGAGGCTTAATCTCACGCACCTGGAGAAAAAACTGAGAATACGGGCTGAAATGCTTGTGTACATGCTTCATAAATCAGTAAATAAGTGGTAAAGTAACGAATAAATATATAAAAAATGTGGAGTAACTACATGCATACAATAAGCAAAAATGTATGTATGTGTATATATATATATATATATATATATATATATATATATATATATATATATATATATATATATATATATATATATATACACACACACACACACATACATTATATACACACACACTACACACACTGTACATTGATTGATTCATGTATTTATTTAGAAAAATATTTCATTTTGTTTATACATTTTTAGTGCACGTTTATTTGAATAAATGTAATTTTAAAAAGTATTAATGAATTGTATTAGTACACACACACACACACACACACACACACACACACACACACACACACACACACGTGTGTGTATGTATGTGTGTGTGTGTATAGTGCTGTCAAATCGATGAATCGCATCTAACATAAACATTTGTGTTTAAAATGTGTGTATATATTATTATATTTATATGTATTATATATATGTATATATAATAACTAATATGATAGAATAACTAACAAAAAACTCTGATTAACAAATTAGTAAGTAATAGTGCTCAGTTGAATGTGGTAGTTCATATTAGCTAATCAATAACTACTATTTTTTCATACCTACCAGACGACTACTATAAGAGCTACTATATACAGGTTCATAATTAACATGAAGAATGCATAGTGTAATTAATTCTTAAGTGCAGATCACGGTAACCCACTACTAATGACTCAACTGTTACTTCATCCTTCAGAAGGAATTATTAATTATTTGGATCAGTATTCTACAGTGAAAGCATGATCGCTCTCTAGTAATGACTGAAGTCATTGTAAGCTTGAGATGTGTGTATTGTCATATATACAGTATATATCCTGCTCTGCTTCCTCGTTTTAATTTCAAGAGTTTAATTATAATTGAAAAGACATCTGGTTTCAATTCTGGATGTTGTACAGCACTGGCAAACATGTGTCGTTCTTCCAACAGCAGCGAGTGAGCGATTATGATTCGCTGCTCATCATTTAATCCTGTAGTCCAATAATTCATCCTTCGTTTCTTCTAGAACTGATGCAGTGACAGCAGAAACTAGCATGTTCTCCGTCCAATTACTGCTCTCTGATTCAGGCTTCCTCTTGTCATTGTGGACCCAAGTGTTTTTTTGTGGAAGCTGATTAGTTCAGACAGGATCTTCATTCAGAGCAGCTTCAGTTCTACTCTCGTATCATAGAGACTAAATGAAATTGAAGCTTACAAGTCAAGACGTCAATGGTATTTCTACAGCGCTTTACACAATACAGCTTGTTTTACTGGAAAATAACAGGATTAGTGATTCAAACTTCATCAAATGTAACACACAGTTGTTTGGCAAGGATGTAGTTTGGGTTGTCTGATGAAGTAATGATGATGATGATTATTAGTGGTATTGTATTTACTGAACACGTGTGACTATTGCAAATGCATTTTTGTTTTTTTAAGCAGTAAACTACTCAAGGTTGTGCATTACGACATTTAAAGGGTTGTTCTGCTGTGCATCATGTCGTAACAACAGGTGTTGCATTGCATCGTGTCATTCTCCTGCTGGCCACACAACGCTACTGTACGCTTCCCCGCTGTTCCCTTCTGTGGCATGACACCGTAACCATGGCAACAGAGGAGGAAAGTACGGCAAAAACAATCAGGCAGGAGCTGAGGCTGCAGGTCTGTCACACACAATGTGCACATGCTGTAATGCTGTGTCGGTGGCCTCTGACTGCCTGATCCACACTGTCAGTAGATGTTACTGTCTGCGGCGAGGAGAGAGCGAGCCGTTACGTTCCCCTTCAGCTCTTCTGAGCATATCCTGCGATCAATTGCACACTGTTAACAACCTCCAAAATGTGCATTTTTTAAAACATTGTAGAGCTTAGAATTAAAGAATTGACTCTTTTAATTCATCAGTGTTGAACCAAATTGGAATGGAAGAGGATTTTACTGAATTGCAATACATTTTTATTCCATACATTCCAATTTGAATTGCAATTCCTCCTACTGTATTTCAAATTAAATTAAAACATTTTATACATTTGACTTCTTTTACTTCTGCAGCCATGCTCTTTTCTTTTTTACAAACAGAAGTCATCTTTTAGCTTTTGTGTTTTCAGGTAACTGTATTCAGGTAACTTCAAATGCTTAATTTGAAGTGCAAAAGGTTCATGTTTTTATTTGTATTTGAATATATTTTATTCATTCCTTTTTATCTTTTTTTATTCAGTTGGCAGGAAAACAATTCTAGTTTTTTTTTTTCTTAATTTGAAGTTCAAAAATCCACTTCAAACTTTTTGAAGTGATTTCTAATCATATATTTTTTTGTCTAATAATATTTCCTAATACATTTTTTCCTCATAGCCTTGGTTTATTACATTGGCTGGCAATATTTGTTTGCTTAATTTAGTGCGTAAAAATCCACATACAAACTTGAAGTGTTTTATTTTGAATCATATTTGTTTCTTATAATATTTTCATAATATATATATATAATATATGTTCCTCATTGCTTTCTTTTGCTTTTGTTCATTCAGTTGGCTGGCAAGGGTTAGGGTTAATTAAAATGATTTACTCAATTTAAAAAAATTACGAATTAATCACATTTTTCGGTAATTAGTCTAGATTAATCACACATAACATTAAAAGTTTTTAATGTATTTTTATATTGTAATAATTTCACAGTTAATCTCCAAATGAATGTAGAATAATAATATAAAGGTATCAAACACTTCAGTCTTCACTGCATAAATTATTAAAAAAACAGATTAATTCTTATTAAAGCTACAACAGTTATTCAGTCAAGAGCAGTGAGTGATTTTCAGTCTGTCTTCTGTTGATGAACATTAATGACAGGCATCAGCAGGTTTATTAGGCTGCTGTCACTTTAAGATCTGAAGCACATGACGTGGCTCTGACACACATCCAATGTACTCACAACTCTTTACAGTCAATCAAGACTTTATTTAACTCATTTAAGACTGCGCTTACGAGGATACTCGACAAAGCGGGCACTTTGGCATACTTTTGTGTGTTTTTGTCCGTTCAAGCGTGACAGAGAACTCAGTGCGGCCGGCGCTGGGTCTTGTGAGTGTCTGTCACACAGACAGCGCGGCAGTACAGTTATTTTTGTGTCTTATCACGCTTGAATGGTTTAATAGAAGTTGGACGAATGATAGCGTTATCATTTATAGTGCAGCCAAAGAATGATGGGAAAAACCGGATGTGTTAGGGGTGAATTCAGGTTGATTGGGACCCTGCCAGCCTGAATTCACCATATACATTTTTAACATGTTAAATAAACAAATCTTGTGCATTAACACGCTAATTTTGACAGCCCTAATTTTTTTCTAATAATAATTCCTACCATATAATATTTTCTTCATTTATTTTAGCTTTTATTTATTCAGTTGGCTGACAAAAAAACACTTCTGGATTATTTTCTTAGTTTGAAGTGCAAAAATCCACATAGAAACTGTAACTGTTTTTCTTATTTCAAACCATATTTCCATATACGTTTCTCTTCATACCACCCGTAGTAATTATTTAGCATGCATGCTAACAGAGGTTTGTTTTCCTCCATGCTCAGTCGGCCTTTAACTCTGATTTCTACAGATGTACAGTCTCGGCTCTGCAGCCCAGAGGCCTTGCTCCGGCTCTTATATACCATCGTTTTTTCTGCCCACTCTCTGCCCAAACAAACACCCACACACACTCGCTCTGTTTGCCCACATCGCTTGATCGCAGCATAATTTTCTCTTTTCTAGGGCCTTTCAATTACCCAGAATGCTGCACTCAGTCTCTCCTCCTCCTTCCTAAAGAAATACCTCGTATAACTTCCCTGACAACTTTATCAATGTCCCATTAAATCCCAGCTAAATCATGCATCGCCATTTGGAGGGCCATCTTTTTTTATCCGCTGTGGATTTACGACTCTGCATTCCCCATCTGCCAGCGCTGGTCGTTTTTTATTTGCCCGTCATTGATTTCCAGCTGTGCTTAGCTGTCTCCTTGCATCCCATCCTCTTCCTTTTTCCCCATATTTTGAGATGATTTGCAGAGAAAAATAGCCTGCAGCAGGTATGTTTGCACTGGCGGCGTTGTGTGTGTGTGTGTGTGTGTGTGCGAGACTTTGATGTGCTTCGTATGTGGGTGGACTGGTTTTTTGCATGTATAATCTTTCATATACAGTAGGTGCATGCCATGGCGAATCGTCTCCTGCCCCCTACAGGGCTAAAACGCACATCTGCATATTGTGAATCATGGCCGTTGATACGATGGAGCTGAACCTGAGAGAGTGAGATGCATCTTGAAACCTCTCCTCATTAACACCCTTCATTGCCCGCAGACACACAGTCACACGGTTGACGCGAGTGTTTCTCCAGATCTCGCCTCGGGCTCATTCAGGATCTCTCCGGCTCGCTCACCTCCTCTGACACTCTAACCGAGTGTTACTTTCCCTCTTTTATGATGTGCATGTAATTGAAATGTATTTGATCCTATTCTACACCTCGTTGATTAGTCAGCGTCACTCTTTACTCACTCTTACTCATCACAACATCCTCAAAAGTCTTTTGAGTTTCCAGTTTATGCTGGTTACATTTTGCTATGGAAGACTGAAAATCACGAGATTAATAAGATATTATAATTCTGTTTGAATTAAGATTATTTTTCTTACCCCATGGACAGATCATTTTGCTTGTTTTAAGCAAAAACTCACTTAATTTTGATTAATTCCCCCGGAAAACAAGACATAATATCATATCTAATTTTACTTATCTAGTAAATGCATCTTGATTTAAGAATTTTTAGATATTTGGACTGGAAACAAGACAAAAATACTAAGTAAGAAAAGCATTTTTTGCAGTGTACGCACATACAATGAGCAACTTTAGTCCAGCACACAGCATTGTTTTGGATGTTCGGTAAGTTCCGTCGTGAAATATGCATGTTTTTTTCAGTTTTTTTTTTTTGGACTAAACTAACCAAGTGAACCGAACTACAAGTGTGAACTAAGTCCTGGTTCGTTTATCATTCACACTGTCATTTTATGACGTAACTTACAGAACATCCAAAACAATGCTGTGTGCTGGACTAAACACGCTCGTTGTATGTGTGTACATTATAGTATGATGGTATTTTTACCAGTTGAGAACCACTAATAAAATGTGTAAGAGTCAAAACAGTGCCAGAATTTCCTCCGTCACACACGCACTATCCTATCTAGGGTCGCATCTTGTGACATCATGTCCTGTTTTTGGTTCGTTAAAAGTCTTTGGTCCGTGTTGCGTTCATATTTCATTCGAACCGCACCACAGTTCGTTTGGAAGCGGACCGGGAACCGTCTTTTCTCGGTCCGCTTGTTTGGTGGACAGCAGGGTTCAGATGGCAGCGTTCACACTTATTCAAATGAACCGCACTAAAAGAGCAATCGCACCAGAGTTCGTATTAATTGAAAAACCGCCAAGTGTGAACATAGCCTTCATGACGAGACAATTAGCAGCATCTTTGCATCATCTCTTCACTCTTCGGCTCTCCGTCACACCTGTTGCTGCACGCAAGGTTAACACTGGCTCATTGATTACCTTAAGTTATGTTAGGGGACATGCATAAATGTAAGGCTGAGAAATATTGAGGTCTTCTATAATATTGAGTCTGGTCCTAATTTCCGAGCATGACTCCTACGTTGTCCTTTCTCTCTCTTTCTATCTGCGTCTCATCCCTTCGGAACGCCTCCGTCTGTAACGCCGAAGTCACTATAGTCATCATCCTCTTGCCATCTAGACCGTGTCTAACACGCCAACCTCCCTCATGCAAAATTTACATTAAAAGCAGGAAGCCCTCTAGAGATACCAGCACCTCTTTCAACCCGTGTCTCTGACACCAGCATGTCTGAGCGGCAGATTAAACGAATTCTCTCTAGTTCCTCTGCAATTTCTGCGAAAATCAGAGGTCTAATCCTGGGACAGAGAGAGACGATATTCTCAGCCGTTTTGATCAGCCGTAGCCACGTTTTTGGGTTCTGCTGTTAGATGCATGATGGGAATGTCCATGTGGGTTTTTCTGAAGACATGCCTGAGGCCTGAGATTGTCTGGAGCCTTCAGGGGAAAAACAAGGTAAAAGAATAATTTATTTGAGTTTGCAGACAAACTCATGTAATATGAATGCATCAGTTTGACAAGATTTAAAGAAGGGTTGCGACTCACCTAAGCCACAGAGGTCCACAGATTTGACAGCAGGTCAGTGTGGATGATGAGAATATTAGATAAATTATTCAAGTCTTTATTACACTCAGAGGGCTGTGTAAGTCCCTCAGGAATCAGAGGCTCGTGAGACCTCTGAGATGTTCTCGACAGTAGACCCGGGGACATTCATTACTTCCAAGCCTTCTCCTGTAGATAAACAGCCATTTGTCACTGCAGACTTTCATGAACGGAGGTGTCTCGAGAGTCGGCTGGGAGGTTGTGCGTGGAAGCCAAAGAAAACAGAATGGGATCTATTTATCAAGCCAGCCTGCTTAGTTTACCATCTGTGATGAACAACGCTGAGCCAAAGTACCTGCAGTTTCCCATTTCCAATAAGCATCTAAGCTGGGAAGGTGGCAGGGAAGCCTGTCTAGACCGCCAAACCCAGCAGATGAATAACTATACGTACACGTGAACTACACACAGTCCCTCGGTCTCACACCCTCTCCGTCTGTCTCATTTTAAAGCACAAAGTATATTACGGCCGTCCGCGACTCTCCAAGTAGATACAGCTAACTACTATATAGTTTCCGATCTCGAGCCACCAAACACCGTTGTCCTGCAAATGAACAGCCAGAACGCTATAAAAGTTTTCTGTTTTCAGTTAAAACGGTGTTGTGTTAATAACTAATAACTAATGATCTTTGCAACGGAAGTGAATCAATCAAAAACTAACTTTAGCTGGACAATAACTTCATTCTAGAGCTGCTGTAAAGCCAAAACAATCTCTGCTACTTTAATTCCCTATTATACTGTAAAGCTGCTCTGAAGAGCTGCTTTCGAGTCGATGTCGACATGTCGAGTCGATGTTTATGTCATTAATGAACAAATAAGCCTGAACCTCGAGCTGAGACTCGAACACGGGTTGCCTTGTGCACAGTCAGCGCTGCCCACAAGGCTCTTGCTATTTCTTTATATATATATATATATATTACGGAGTGAATAGATTGGCCACTAGTGATCGTTCTTGTGGTGCCATCTACTAATCAATGTTGTCTTGGAATAATTGTCCAGATATCAAAGGTGCAGTGTGTAATTTTCAGTGGCATCTAGCGGTGAGGTTGCGAATCAACCAACTGAAGTTACGGTGGCCGACAGGAGAAGATGCCGTCGTCTGAGACAGCAGAGAGTAGCCAGTTAAGCAATTCCAAAGTTTTCTTTGGAAAGATAAATTAAGAAAATATGTTTACTTAATTATTCAGTAAAGTGATATGTTATTGTGAATATTATTGTTACTTGTTCATCATTGTGTCAGTGTTTTATTCGCTGACTTTATCTAGCTTCTTTGCACAAAGAACAATAAAACACGAAACATTGACGAAACACGCTTGTCCTTTTAGGGCCACTGTAGAAACATGGCGGCGCAAAATGGCTATTTCAATGTAAGGGGACCCGCGGTATATATGTAGATAGAAATGGCTCATTCGAAGGTAATAAAAACATAACGGTTCATTGTGTAAGGTCTTTATACACCACTGAAAACGTAGTTATGTATATTATATTGCATTTCTGTCAACAGATCCTCCTAAATATTACACAATGCACCTTTAACAACTCCAATGAATGGCTTAAAGAAACATGCGCCCAGAACTGCAAATGATAACGGATTGCTTTCTCTATTCATTGCATGGCACAGCACAGCACTATGGGTAAAGCTAAAGCAAAGACCAGCACCCGTGAGAGCAGTCATGGTGATGGTGTGTTCACTGAGAATACTGTAATACTTTTCTCCCATTTTTATACGAGGCGCTAGGAGCCAGCTTTACGTCTCCCTTCGGAAGCGCTCGGGGTCCAAACAGTTTGTTTTGACATAACAAGGCCGACCCAGCATGCTCTTGCTTTATTACGAATCAGCAGTCCACTGTAAGCCAACTTCAACACAGCTGATGTCCTGCGGCGGCTCCTCAGGACTTCAGTGCATCTGAGTTGGCGAAGTTCAGTGGGTAAATGTGGATGCCAAATGAAGAAACACTTTGCAATCTATTCACTCCGTTAGTTTGCTTTGGTACGTACATGCTCGCAGTCGGCCTCTGTTATATATACAAACGTGGCAGACACACAGGCAGACTTCATTTTTAGTGCACAAGGAACATGGTGGATAAGAGCCACATTCAATTTGACAAAAACAGGGATGTTTTAAAGTTTTATATTATTAGCGGTTTCCCTGCAGCTGCTGTGCTGATAGCACGGCCTCATGCTGCGAGGTATTTATAGTGAGTTTCACTGTTCTACTTGAGATTCTGTCAGTTTTGCTCTCTCACATTCATTAACAGTGTCACCCGTTATTTTCAATCGCATGACAGTAGCATGAGCTGATAATGTAGCTTTTCCTGTAACAAGCTACTTTTTCCTCTTTTTTAAAAAAAATTAGTCTCTCTCTCTTTCTCTCCCTCTTTCAATTTTCAAGTAGCTTTATTTATATACATATACTTTATAATTGTAGTGTATCACAGTTTCCACAAAAATATGAAGCAGCACAACTGTTTTAAACATTGAAGACTGGAGTAATGATGCTGAAAATTCAGCTTGGCGTAACAGGAATAAATTACATTTAAAAAAATATATTACAGTAGAAAACAATGTATGTGTGTGTACACACATACTATTGATTCTGTTATACCCTTTTTAATATAACAGAATCAAAAACAGGAGTGAACAGCATTTTACTAAATGTTTCACTACAAGCAAGATGATATTTCATATATACAGTATATATATATATATATATATATATATATATATATATATATATATTATTTATTTCTTTTTTTTTGTAACATTTAGTAAAATGCTGATCTTAAAAAGGGTGTTATAAGTTACATATAAGTGTACTTCAGGTGTAGTGAACTACTTTAAATTGTGATTAGCCAGTAACTATAGCAAGAGACAGTTTCTAGGTAGCCTCCTCAGCACTGCATAGGCCTATATTTATGTGGTAGTACTATGATACTTTTATCCTCATTTATTCACATATTCTCATATATTTTAATCATATATTCACATCCCTACAACTGTGCAGCGAGTCCATGAGGCCTTGCAGCACTGAAGCGAGTGGGTGTCTGTGTTCCAAGGAAACAAGCAACATGGAAACACACCAGCTGAACCTTACAGGACTGTGGTGTGAGATATAAACCCTATCAGGGTGTCCTCTACTGTATATCTATATAGGACTGATTGTCTATGGGACCCAGTTTTCCTGTTCTTCCATTAATATCCTTGGGTTTATTTCTGTGTTTAAGTGCACTTATAGCAAACAATGCTTAAGATATCATTATCTTACTAAAATAATTGCCTAAGTCATTTGATCATAAAAATGACTTGGGCAATTATTTTAGGCAGGTAATGATATGTTCCTCTGCCCATCTGATGGTCTTGTTAAAGCGACTGAGGATCAAATTGACACCTCACGTTGAGAATGAATGACTTCAGGCAGTGTGTGTGTGTGTGTGTGTGTGTGTGTATGCCTCTTAAAGGAACACGCCGACTTTTTGGACTTTAGCTTATTCACCGTATCCCCCAGAGTTAGATAAGTCCATACCCTTCTCATCTCCGTGCGTGCCGTAACTCTGTCTGACGCAATCACAGCTAGCCTAGCTTAGCACAAAGACTGGAGGTAAACGGCTCCAGCTAGCATACTCAAATGACCTGGTTATTTGGACACGCTGTGACTATACAAATCACAACATGTAAATTGGAAAATGTTGACGTTATTTTATCACTTATTGGGAGCAGTATGCTAGCTGGAGCCGTTTACCTCCAGTCTTTATGCTAAGCTAGGCTAGCAGTAGGTGCGCCAGACAGAGTTACGGCACGCACGGAGATGAGGAGGGTATGTATGGACTTATCTAACTCTGGGGGATACGGTGAATAAGCTAAAGTCCCAAAAAGTCGGCGTGTTCCTTTAACTATTTCCGCGCTATTGGCAGAATTTTCCAGCTTTCTGTTTTCACTGTTATACAGTAGGGGGCACTATTACGCATCTTCTGGAAGAGTACAGAATCTCCTGATCAAAACACAGGCAAAGTAGAAGCAGAAACGAGCTATAGCAAAATGACACGATCATCAAATTTAAACAGCTTCAATCAAAACTGCCTAACTTTAACAATGTTGACCCAGGACGAGCTACAGGACTGTGAAAACTTGAGGTTGAGTAAATGACAGAATGTTTCATTTTTGGGTGAATTATCCCTTAAATTAGGGTTAGGAGAAAACAATCTACAAAAACTGGACACTGGAAAACATGTTGCTTCATATTTAGATGTAAAAACTTTACCACTGACAGAAGTACATACTTCTCAGTGTCATTTTAGTGTTTTAGTGTGTGTTGTAGTCTTACATGCAGAGGATTCTGGGATCAAAGCTGTAGCTCTCGGAGAGACGCTCGTCTTTGATGGCCTTTACTGACCAAATGAGTTTTGATGGTATTGATCAGGTTCCATGAGATGAGCAGATTGTATCATTTATGGGTAAAAAGAAGAAAATAAACGCTCAGAGCCAATTCAAAACTGTATTCTGCAATTTTGTTGGGGAGTAACTAACTAAAAAAAAGCACGACAGTAGTTTATTTGTGTTCAAAGGTGCAGTTTTACCAGTAACTATCTAGGAGTTCGTTTTCGTCAATTGATTTGTTCATTCAAAAGTCACCACCAGTTTCTGTGCAGCATTTTGTCTTTTTTGTATGTGTGTGTGTCTCAAAATATTTTGTAAAATGGTGCTGTTAGTCACAATTTAGTTCGGCTCCATTATATAATGTAGATTGGAGTGTGTTTTATTAGTTGTATATTGTGTAAATCCATCTAAGATGAATGCTGATTCAAATGAATCTTGAGCCTGATAAAATACTCCTCTAATTGAGAAGAGAAATCATATCATGGATATTTACGGTGGTACTAATAACTAAATATCTGAATGTAGCTGTAGTTTTTGACTAGTTTAACCACTAAGTTATGAGAAACTTGAAGCATGAAATTATTTATTTATTTGATAAATATCACTGGTTGCTCTAATTGGTCATAAAAATGACAACAAATGCCCCCATATGAAGTATGAAGTGACCCCAAGAAGAACTGTAACAATTAAGCCACGTAAGTTTTGACTTTCAGACTTCTTTAAGTGTGACTTTAGTGTATTTTACGGTCACTGTATGTGTATTGCATGTGAATCTCTGCATTCGGCAGCTCATTAGAGAAGAGTATCTGCAGCGTTTATGATCTCAAACTTTGCATTCGAGTCTCTGTAGAGTTGCTGGAGCTATTTTGCAGCACATTGACGCCTAATGGGCATTTCTTGAGCAGTGACGTCTGTACTATTGCCTGCTAATGGCTGCATTTGGGAGCTTATAATGGTAAACATTTTAAGGCCAAGCAGAAAAGCATTCGTGAGCAGTTTTCCTTCAAGGTCGTCAATAGTCCAAGTTATTTCTCATTGCTCATTAGGTTTTTATGTTCAAGAGTTAAGAAGCAATAATGTTAGTTACAAATGTGTTTTTTTTTTCTGGGTATTTCCCGTAGCTTTTTGAGCAGAAATATTTAAATAATGTTTTTGCAGGAATTAGCTTGTGTTTTTCTAACAGTCCAGTGCAGTTTTTTTTTTTCTTGGCATGGAGATTAACTTGTAATAAAGCCATTAATTTTTCATGCATTGCTAAATTTCCTGCCACTTCCGTGGGGTTTACAAACACTAGGCAAAATGTACAACTTTCAAGATGACTAAAATGCTTTTTAATGCGAGTTGAGACTCTGTTTTTACTGTTTCATTTAGGTCAGGTGTGTCTTTCATTTCGTTTCCTAAGTTATTCATGTAACCCTATTAAGGGTGCTGGACTGGCTTGTGTTTAATGTCTCTGAACATGCAGTTTTATGGTTTGACAGGAAAGGTCAGTCATGGAGGATGGTGTATAATATAATTAGCCCAATTTGACCATATATATACTATTTCAACTTAAACTTGCATGTTGAAAAGGTAAAGCATGTAATTTACACTCACCTAAAGGATTATTAGGAACACCTGTTCAATTTCTCATTAATGCAATTATCTAATCAACCAATCACATGGCAGTTGCTTCAATGCATTTAGGGGTGTGGTCCTGGTCAAGACAATCTCCTGAACTCTGAATGAATGTCAGAATGGGAAAGAAAGGTGATTTAAGCTATTTTGAGCGTGGCATGGTTGTTGGTGCCAGACGGGCCGGTCTGAGTATTTCACTATCTGCTCAGTTACTGGGATTTTCACGCACAACCATTTCTAGGGTTTACAAAGAATGGTGTGAAAAGGGAAAAACATCCAGTATGTGGCAGTCCTGTGGGTGAAAATGCCTTGTTGATGCTAGAGGTCAGAGGAGAATGGGCCGACTGATTCAAGCTGATAGAAGAGCAACTTTGACTGAAATAACCACTCGTTACAACCGAGGTATGCAGCAAAGCATTTGTGAAGCCACAACACGCACAACCTTGAGGCGGATGGGCTACAACAGCAGAAGACCCCACCGGGTACCACTCATCTCCACTACAAATAGGAAAAAGAGGCTACAATTTGCACGAGCTCACCAAAATTGGACAGTTGAAGACTGGAAAAATGTTGCCTGGTCTGATGAGTCTCGATTTCTGTTGAGACATTCAGATGGTAGAGTCAGAATTTGGCGTAAACAGAATGAGAACATGGATCCATTATGCCTTGTTACCACTGTGCAGGCTGGTGGTGGTGGTGTAATGGTGTGGGGGATGTTTTCTTGGCACACTTTAGGCCCCTTAGTGCCAATTGGGCATCGTTTAAATGCCACGGCCTACCTGAGCATTGTTTCTGACCATGTCCATCCCTTTATGACCACCATGTACCCATCCTCTGATGGCTACTTCCAGCAGGATAATGCACCATGTCACAAAGCTCGAATCATTTCAAATTGGTTTCTTGAACATGACAATGAGTTCACTGTACTAAAATGGCCCCCACAGTCACCAGATCTCAACCCAATAGAGCATCTTTGGGATGTGGTGGAACGGGAGCTTCGTGCCCTGGATGTGCATCCCACAAATCTCCATCAACTGCAAGATGCTATCCAATCAATATGGGCCAACATTTCTAAAGAATGCTTTCAGCACCTTGTTGAATCACCGCCACGTAGAATTAAGGCAGTTCTGAAGGCGAAAGGGGGTCAAACACAGTATTAGTATGGTGTTCCTAATAATCCTTTAGGTGAGTGTATATGCAACTAATTACATCAGACAGTGTATTTGAAAATCTAGTAGGTCATGTGAGTCTCTTTGAGACAAGTCATTTGAGTCGGCGGCCATCTTTGAAAAGCCTCATCTAGTCACGCAAGAACCATATCTTTGAATGGGGAAACATCAAATTCTCCAAAGCTGTTCACCAAGCTCACGGTTAAATTTAATATGTGAAACAACCATTGAAATATGTCTCTTAAATTTAGTTGCTGAAACCATGACAGAAAAAGCCATTTTTCAGGCTAGACCAGCCAATGCACAACGCAATGTATTAACAATATAGAGTTCGACATCACCCGCCTATACTTTTTCAGTGGTTTGGTTACGGAAGTAATTTTTTCATTCATTTCTCCCATAGGAATTAAAAAAAAAAAACTTTGTTAAAGCATTATAAAACATGAACCAAGCCAATCAGCTACGAGGTGAATTGTAACATTACAAACTTAGATTTGAAGCAAAAAAGTATTTGAAAATCGGACAAAAATACACAAGACTTTTAAAACTAAGTTGAAAATGTTGGCTAAAGTCTTCAGCAGAAGCAAATATCATCGATTACAGTAGGGCTGTCTTTAAAGGTTTATTAGTTGTCTGTAAAAATCAATCCCTATGGAGAAAATGAATGGGGGTTTTACACCTGGAACCCGACTGTTGCACTCAGAGTTTGATTGACAGGCGATCTGACCAGTCATAACGCCGAATCCACCATTTTGTCCGACAAACAAACCAGACAGTCCCAGGAGTTAGTAGATTAACATCGGTGGACTTTAAATTGAAAAATGGCATGTGTTGATGTCTTTCCACGGTTGAAACAACATACCTACTGATGTTCATTCATGTTTAGTTCATGCTATAACTAGGAAGAGATGATCGGCTCACGTGCCGCTTGAAATGAGGCGCTAAAGCGTTCTGTCACGACACATTAAAGAGCCACAAAACAGATATTGTTTCAATTTCTTTAACAATGACAATTTGAAAGATGAGACTGTTTCATCCTCAAAGTAACCTGCTCTGTCGGCGCGTTGTCAGTGTTTTATCCGATGTATTCTGCACTTTCTCCCATTCGTAGTGATATGAGTACACCATCTATCTATATATAAAGTCTTTGGCATTACATTTGCATACTTTGCACAATATTTATAATGCATACTGCAGAAATGGTCATTTGTAATGGGATGAGTAGAAAGCTAGAATGCTATTCTGAGCATAGCCTGTTTTATTAAAGATATGAAATTGCTATATGAAATTGCTATATGGCTTCAGCAACAAATAAATTATATACATGCATAAATATAAATCCTGATGTTTTTAAATAAGCATAAAAAACTGGAGGAACAACACAATGAAAACTGCATTCTGACTGCTTGTTTTTTTTTTCAAGAGAAAGTGTAGCACAATTCAGTGGCATGCAAATTAGTTAATAAATTAACACATCTCATTGCATATGCAGCTGGGTTAATTAAATTCAGATTTACAAGGTTGTTTCTGACTGATGGATTGAGGGACGGAGCGTCTCTTCAAATATTGATAAGGGCCGTGTTTTCAGTCTTATATAATTACAGAGGACTTTTACTCTGTGTAATAACCTCGCTGTGATTCCTTGATGAGCTCAGGATGTTTATTGATTTCAAATGCCTTGATACACATAAATTAAGCTTTGATGTTCGTTCAGACCTGCCTGAGTCTGGAAGTGCAGTCCAGTAGCTGGTCTTAAAGGGAATAATGGATATTCGGATCATTTTTCACCCCGTGTCTGGGGTTCCTAAACATTTTTGTCAACCAAACTACTTAGATGTAAAATATTTACTTGTCCCTCTGAAATTGTAAATTAATAATTCAATAATTGAATGACCCAGTCACATTTTCACTGTTCTCTGGTGTCAGTTAATGATCACATGACATGCAAAAATTAGATACAATATTTAATTATTATTATTATTATTATTTTTTATTTAGACTTTGTAACTGGACCACATTACATTCACACTGGTGTTTTAGGAACCCCATTACTATAAATGGCCTAAAAAATAGAATGGCCTAAAAAATGTATATACTGTATATATAATATATATATATATATATATATATATATATATATATATATATATATATATATATATATATATATATTCTAAAAATGTTTTATAAAATAGTATATTTATTATTATTGTGTTAAACTCTAAAAATATTAATGTTGTAAATGACAATCATTCTGTAAATTATGAATATTTGATGATGATTATAATCATTTTTATTTTCCATTATAAGTTACATTGCTAATATTTATGTCTTAAATTCTTCATTTTTTAATCCAGTATGGCTTTCTTTCTTCTGAGGACAAAAAATATATATATTTTAAAAAAGGAAGTATCCCTTTAAAGAATGCAATTGCATAATTAAGCTGATTTATCATTATGTTGAATGTTAGAATGTGAAAATAGACCAATGTTTTACCTATATATTATTTATTTTACTGTCCCAAAGTCATAAAATGGTCTTGAATTGTATAATTCAATTTCAATTTATTTATAAAGCACACAATAAAACAATATAATTGACCACAATGCTTTACAAAGTACTAAAAATAAAAATATTATAAAAATAAGTGAAATTGTTACTCAAGCTGTGTTTTGATGGCTTTAAATGGAATGTAAACTCTTTCCTAGATGCTCTTTCCAAGTCTCTAAATTCATCTTTAAAGCACCTTTGCACCAAATTTAACATCTAAAACAGAAAGAAACACATCTATATAAGCCCTTATAAGACCTCAGACCCGTGTCGTTCATGAAGGCTGCAGGTACAGTCAGAGAGGAATTCACATCTGAAATACTACACATCCAAAAACGCCTTTCATTTCTGCGCAGAAGCTTCCACATTTGAGACAGCGTTTTACCATGAGGCCTTGGCGAGTGTCTCCACATCACAGAGATAAAAGTCTGCCTCACTCTTTGATGTGAAACGTCAAAGAAACCTCTATAAGGGCTGCAGGTGATTCAGCCCCGGGCTCTATTTACACAAAATGCCACGATAACTCCAGTGTAAATTGTACCACTCGGAGCATTTCCCATGAATCACTCTCATCGGGGTGAAAAAATCAGTGACAAAGGCATGAAGTATTCCCCATAGTAATAACAGTTTGTGTCAGGAGTAAATGGACTCATTGTGTGCTGATGTACGGCTGTCTGTGACGGACAGATTGCCGTGAAGGGAAATCTGCGTGAGCTTTCACTGAAAATTTCTCCATTGCATTTTACTTTCAAACGTGATTTGATAGTTCACAAAAAAAAGAAAGAGAGAATTCTGTCATTATTGATTCGCCTTCATGTCGGTTTAAACCCGTATACTGTTATTTTTTCCCCTGTAGACCACAAAAAGAGAGTTTTTGTGTCCAAAAAGGTAGTTCATATGAATCGTGCTACAGTAGATATATTCCACATCATCTGAAGTTCAGTGTGAGGAACAGACTCAAATTTAGTTATTTGCTGAAAATCTACCATTGCATATTAAAAGCTGCAGGTTGCAAGTATTCCTTTTGGTGAATGAAAGTACAAGAATGTGTTCGGTCGATGCTTTTTGGCACCATGATGTGCTGTTTTTATCTGTCTTATACTTGTGTGCTGCAAATATTGTTGGCTCTTGTGATATATTGCTTGTGATATTTCTTTTTTGTAAGTCTCTAAATGGTTAAACGTAAATGTTTTTCTCGGCTTCTTGCACTATAAGTGCTGCAGTTTGGAAGATGATGTGTTAAAAGTTAAAAATGAAGACTAGCCAGACTATTCATGTTTGGAGGAGAATACTTGTACTTTTAATACATATATATTTTTTATATGCATTTTATATTTATTTCTAATAATTAAGGTAACTTATATTTATATAATTCTGTCAAAGTAATAAAACAAAGTAATTAGACACTGTTTTATTTATATACTGTAATTCTAAATGTATTATGAATGAAGTAAAAAAAAAAAAAAAAAAAACATTTTGGCAGCTGCTACAAAAAGTACATTTCCGACCATGTTTGCGTGCCACCCATTAAAAAGCACTATAGTTGCATTGTTATTTCTTTGTGTCTAATAGATGCTGTGTTTATTGAGCTCACACAGAACACCGGAGGAACCGGTACGGCAGGAGACAGGGTTCAAATTGGCAATTTCTCGCTCACAAATGACTTCCACCTGCTCTGTTCTCTGACTCATAATGTCTCACAAGCACGTGATTTTACAGCAGGACTCAAGTCTGAAAGCAGTTAATGCTTTGCATTCTTATCTTATTTGATTCATTTTATATTGCAAATAGTATTATCATAGCAATTTTAATAAAAAGTTAGAATATAAGCCAAGTTAGAGTAGCTGGTGCTTCTGTACTGCAAGGAAAAAGCTGTTTTCCATTATATAAATGGCCCCGTTAAGACGTAAAACAAGTAAACTTTGAGGAGGATCATATTGTGCAGTTAACACTCAGGCGAAAAGTAGGTCTAAATATTTAATGTGTGGAGTCCATTAAGTGTTTTTCTTGTTCCACTGACTCTCAGTGTTGGGCATCTGTGTGGCTTCTATTGGCCGTTAGAGGAGTGTGGTCTTTCATCAGCCAAAGGCCTGCTGTCCCGTTGGCCACATTAAGAACAGGCCGACTCAACAGAATGGACTCTACTAAGCTCTGCCATTCGATCATGTGCCACACTGACTGGCGCCGATCCCGGCTATCAGTGCCTGAAGTGGCCAGATGCCAGTGCAAGCTTCATACACACTAGGCCTGACTCCATACCAGGAATAGTGAGATGTTGTGATTCCCAAAACCACAGCAGTGAATAATATGCCAGTGAACACATGAGAAGTTAAAGATTATAGTTATTTACTTGTTGTTTAGGCTTCAGATATTTCTCAATTAAGCAATGCTTTTTCAAGTAATGTCTTTTTATGTTTAGAGTGTATGATTTATGTCTATTTCTGCAGCAGCAGCATTTCCTACATGCTCACATCATCGAAGTTCAAAGATTTCTTTTTTTTTTTTACAGCGTTTGACCGTTTCAACCAATCACAGACAAACTGTCTGTTGAGCACAAGAATGCATTGGCCAATCAAAGGCGTTTAAATTAGTCACCGAGGCAAATGAGAAGTTCAGCACACGCTCACTGAGATTCGGCCGTCTCGTCTTGCACGTTCACGGCTGCTCTCAAAAGTGCAAATATGATGTACTGTAAGTAAGAGATTCATTGTGCAGTGTAGACAGCTTCATTTATCATAAGGGGAGTTTTTGCGAGACTTTCATGTCCCCACCAATGTCAAAATCGATCCTAAGCCCTTGCCAAATACATTAACATTACCATATTCATGTAGTTAAAGGGGTGGTTGACTATGATTTCACTTTTTTGACTTTAGTTAGTGTGTAATGTTGCTGTTTGAGCATAAACAACATCTGCAAAGTTACAACGCTTAAAGTTCAAAGCAAAGGAAGATATTTGCTTTTAAAGAAATCGCTTTTTAAGGACTACAACAAACGGCTGGTAGGGATTACAATGAGCTTCCTCCTGGGTTAGTGACATCACAAACACAAAAATTTACATAAACCCCACCACCGGGAATGTGATTTATAGATTATCATGACAGAATATGCTAATCAATGACTAGAAGATAACTACACATCAGCTACATAAATTCATCAACTAACCAATCAGAAATGTCCTGTTGTCACTTCATGAGTCTCTCCATCTTTGTCCGACTCAAGTTTGAATAAAAAAGGCTTAACAGTTTCTGAAATTTTCAGTGTGTGTCTGTGTGAGGCAGTCAGAGCTGCTAACACACATGAGCTCTTGAAGCTCCGCCCCCTGTGCCGGGAGCAGCAGCTCATTTGCATTTAAAGGGACACACACAAAAACGGCGCGTTTTTGCTCACCCTCAATAAGTGACAATTTTAACATGCTATAAATAAATATCTGTGGGGTATTTTGAGCTAAAACTTCACATAGACACTCCGGGGACATCAGAGACTTATTTTACGTCTTTTGAAAAGGGCATTAGAGCACCCCTTTAATATGAAGTGCTTGAGTGATTCACTACTGAAAAGTGTAGTTTAGCAGAATCACCACTTTATAAGTTAGTTATTTCCACACCCAGAGGCTTGTCATAGTCACATCATAAATCTCTCTCCACAGCAGTTGTTTTCTGGAATAGCATCAGGGCCACTAATTGCTTCATAAGTATGACATATTAAAGGATCCTTAAGCAAACAGCATGATGTGATTAAATGCTCTCTGTAGCCGAGGGCACCGTGGCCCTTCTCGCTCATCGCTCCCCTGTGGCTGCTCCAGGCATAAAACTGCTCAGAAATGTTTGCGTCTGTTCGTAGTGCGATGCCCCCGCCCCTGCCCGACCCGTTTTAATGGCCTCCCTTCGCGTGAATTATTCATGAGGTCTTTAAGTAAGAGACCGGCCATGGTGTCGTTGGATACCCATGAGGCCTGTTGGCATGAGTGATGTGGAGTTTCTAATGATCAAGTTGGGAGTCGGTGCCACAGGACTCCATGAAGTGACAGAGGAGAAAGTATTTCTGTCTCGCTCCGTGTGTAATTTCTGCACCAGTAGTCTCACCAGATGAAATTGCATGCAGGCTTTCATCAGGCCGGTTTCTCGAAAGCTTCCTGTCTGCCATTAGTTGGAAAAATGTTTTGGTTTTATTCATCATGATTTGTTGTTACCGGAATTAGTGCCAGATGGTTGGAGGTTTTAGCCTCCCAGACCTTGACATTATGCATGCTAACAATGTAATCAATAGGAAATACTTATAGATCCTTTTGGTTTCCTTTTAGAAACTCCAGCATGTGAACCCTGGGAATAACTCATTAAAAGTAGCAGTGCTATTAAACTAACTTTAAGCGCTGTCTGTCAGTATATACAGTAAGTGTTATTTTAAAAATGCTGCTTTTCAGCAGTGTTGCATGTCCAAATGCTTCACTGCTGTTGTGTTGCATTATATTGTACATGCAACTTTGCAACTGAGCAAGTTGGAGCAATAATCATTACGTTGTATTGAGTTGTTTCATTTGGACGGTTCATTTTAATGAACTCATTGAAACAAAAAAATTATTCATTTGAATTATCACTCATTTGTTTGAACTTTTATGTCTTTTCTTGTTGCAAAATATTTCATTACTCTTTTTAGTATGTGTGTGTAATATATATATATATATATATATATATATATATATATATATATATATATATATATATATATATATATATATATATATATATATATACTGTATAAATACTTTACAAATACAATACTTTACAAATAAAATAAAGTTGCCACTTTATCAACATAAAGTGGCAAGAATTAAGAGGCACTCATCTGTAATACTCATGCCAATGCATCCCAAATAAATTCAACTCAACAAGGCTTTTGCCGATTATAATAGGAAATACACCTGTATTTTATTATTTTATTATTTTAATATTTAAGGCACATGCCAGTTTTTTTGTGTATACTGTGCATGCAACTTTTCAACTGAGTGAGCTGAATCAATAATCAAGTTGTAATAGTGAGTCATTTTCGTTTGGACTGATCATTTTATTGAACTGGTTCATACAAAAAATAATTTGAATTATCTCAGTTATGTGAACTATGTAGGTTTTTTTATATATATTGTTATGTTTAGCACTGTTATAGGTTTATTTTTATTAGTTTTGTGTAAAGTTATGTGTAATATATTATGTTTGATACTATCAATCTTATTGACAGTTCACTGGATTCAAATTACATTCTTTGTCTATATTAACTACTGTATATTGGAGCTAAAGGGGAGATATATTTTAAACTATATAATTATTAGATTATGTGATTAATTTATTTAGAGCATATTCTTAACTGAATCATATTATCTTATTATATCACTTAAAAAACATTGTTCATTTAAATGTAGTTAGCTACTTACTGTATGTTAGCAGTTTGTAGTGTAGCTAGTTACATTTCTAAAAGAGCTGCTTGATTCTAGTTAAACTAATTTAAAGTCTGCGTATATTGGCAACCGTCTCAGATTCGCTTCAGCGTCAGACATACATGTACACTCCTCAAATACATGCATGTATAAATCAAGTGTCTGTTGTTTGTGCTCTTTCCAAATTGTGAATCGACAAGTGAAGTGAGTAAATATTTTCCTGGCTCCCGTTATGCTGCCGGTGCATTTTAATCAGGGAATAGAACCAGCTGTGCAATTAGAATTCAGAGAATTGTCCAAACAAACACTTTTTGACGTGCCGTCTCTCCACCACTGAGAAATATCAGCCATAAACCACATCACTGAAAACAAACTGCCCCTTTTAATAGGCGGTTACAACCCATTCTCTGGCTCACAATAGGGGCTGTTTGCCTCCATCTTTCACATTTGGGAGATTTAAGGCTCCATATATTCTGAGGTGTTGTTTTTGGTGAGTGGTTAATCACATCCAGGTTCTTTCTGAGCCTGCTGTTTGATGTCATGTGGCCTTCGGGGTCTTGAGGGCTCCTGAGTTTCGCAGATGGTTTGTGTGAAGTGGATCCAGGTCTTTTCTCCGCTGAAGGTCCCAATGTCTCTCGGTGACGACACAGCGTCGTGAACACGTTTGTGACTCGCCAGCCTAACCTGCCTGATCTGATTTATTACTCATGATCCCTGTCCGCCTCGACTCTTGCAGTTGGATGTGATGCCCTGTTATGTGCCTGAAGAATAGATTGTATATCCACTGATGCTACCTGGATGAGATTTTTCGATTGCAATGCATGATCCCTGTAACTCTGTTCCTCCAATATTTAAGTTTGGTTGTCATTTACCCATGTTGTTCCAAATGCCATCAGTGACACCATATGTCATCCATGTGCATTATATGTGGTTATACAAGTGGTTATATGTGTACTGTATATCAAAATGTGTATGTATATATATATGTGTGTGTGTGTATATATATATGTGTGTGTGTGTATATTCACACACGTGTTTCCATCCATCCATCCATATAGTATACGATTGGTGAATGATTGAGGATTGTAATATAAATATCTGAATGTCCCTGCTGTCTTAAATCTAATTTGTGTTGAATAGTTTCTTTCACCATCGTTTCATTAGTTGGTCTCCCCCTGCGGCCCTGAGGTCTTTAGGCAGCATTAGTTTGGCCCCTGGCCACTTCCGTCAATCCCTGGCCCACGGAGCCTTAAGCATTATGGACCATCAGTGGAATTTGTGGAGTTGGTTTTGCGGTGGACCGTGTTTCTCTCCAGATTAGCCTCCTGAATAATAGGCAGCTGTTGCCTTGGGGCTCCAGGTAATCCTGAAGGTAAATCGCTTCCCAGACCAAATCACTCTGGTGGTCTGCGCCTGAAATTACTTGTGGTCTCTAGACTGGGGGGTCAGCTGCGATTTGGACCAGACACGATCCAACACGATCCCGGTGGAGCCTGACCTACGAACGCTGAGTAATTGTGACAGCGGGAGAGAAGCGCCTGCGATGACAAAAGATAATGCGGCGTGAGGCGTTCGCCCACAAACTCGTTATTGTTCTGATGAGAATCTGTCAGTGTGTTTTGTATGGATGCCACCGTTCGCCTCACAGTGCTGTTTTTCAGGCTTAGTTTTAACATTTCACATTGAAAACGTGTGCATTCATAAGGGATGTTTGCAAATACGTTAATAGCCCATTGTGTTTCTTTGCTGTTGTTAACAGGACGCTTTAGAAATCCATTGTTTTGTGCCCTTGAACACAGCTAATTGTGAACAAAAACAGTGGTTTAGCAGTTCCCGCTAGAGCCTATTCAGCATGTCACACGGATGCACTCGTAACGTTTATTTACTGAATGTTGAGGGGCTTGATTTCTACCTGAGAGTTTGTTGCAGTGAAATGGCAGAAGAGTAAGTGAAAACAATGTTGTGTAGCTGTTCATAGCAAACTCATTTCTACTGACCTGCAGATTATTTATGCATCGCCTTGTCCTTCCCCCTCCCCAGTGTAACCATATATCACATAAGCAGATAATGTTAGAGAGGAATAGGTCAGCCAAAAGTGCAAATTCTTTCATTATTTACATTCTCAAATGCATATATTTATTTATCTGCAGAAATGAAAAGGACACATTTTGATGAATCCTTGCGCAGCTCATTTGGGTGCAAGTTCCAACAAGGATGGAAATAAAATAAAAATAAAAACATAAAAGCATAATAAAAGTAGTCCATTTGGTTTGAATGCTTTATTTTAAGTCTTCTATGGTAATTTCAGAGAATGATGACTTACATTCCAGTCTATTAAATGATGGCTAAAGATATATAGACCACTTGCTGTGCGTTTTACTACTTTTTGGAGCTTGACAAACTGTAAGGAAAAGAGCTGAAGACTGTATAAATACCATGTATGGGAAAAACTGCAATGTGTGCAATATAATAGAATGTGCCATCTAAAGTTTCATGACAGAACTATAAATATATATCTTTTGTTTTGGTGAAATATTCTTTAGTGCTTGTTCTCTACTCAAAAACAACTGAAGAACCAAAAATCCTTCGTAATGGTAAACACTGGACTGAAATTGATTCTTCAGACAGTTCTGAGTCACGACTGAGTTTGGTAGCTGCTCATTTTGCCCGTAACCACCGTATTTGTGTCTCTACTTTTCCTGTCCTCTTGTGCTCCTTAATGTGCGTTTTTCCACTGCAGCTGCTCGCAATCACGACCAACCAAGACCCTTCATCAGTGACTTCCTTCTCATACGTCAAACTCATGCTTTTAATGTGTTAGTTTGATAATTGCCTCAAATTACTCCTCTATCCAAGAGTCTGAGGTCCATTACATACCAAGACCAATTCTTAGGTTATTTTAGTGACAATGAGCATTTTAGAGCAGAAAGCTTAGCTGGTTTTCCACAGTTGCTGGCTATTGATTAAATATCAGCCTGATGAGGGCTCTTGCTGTGCCCACAATGGGACACAAAATATCACAATTGATTCCCGGGCTGATTAACAATTATTATTCACCACTCCAAGTTGGCAAGACTAGTTCATGTTAGCACTGAGAGATAAGGAAACCTTGGTGTATTTGAAATGCATGAGGCATGAATCGCTTCTGAAAGCCTCCGCAAAGGTGAGTCACAGTAGCCTGATGGATAATGGGACTATAAAGGAAGCACTTTTCAAGTTTTCCAAGTAGCTTAAGGGAATAGAATTGTTCAGGTAGTTCAAAGAGTTTAAATGCCCCATGAAATTGTTAGGCAAACGTAGTCCTTTTATTGTTTTAATGTATTTCCCGTTGAACCAGGCAAGACATGCAGTATTAAAGTGCTTGTCCATTTTTGTTTGAAATCCTATAGTTCTATAGTTGGCAGCGATGATTTGCAACTTGTTATTGCTAGTCATTGACAGACGGTATTAGGGGAGAGACTTTCTCATTTTGGAGAGCATTTGATTGGATGTAAATCAATCGAAACTCAGCGTATAAAGGATACTAACAAGCTCTTGTGTGCCATCTGAACTCTTGGTTTGGATTGGTGTGTAGATCGTCTCTTCTTCTTCTGCTTTTTTTCCTGTTGTGGCGGTTCGCAAAGAGCGTTGCATTACATCGCGTACTGGATTGTAGAGTAGATCGCCTGTGATTGACTGTATTCATCGTCTTGTATGCACCGAACCATGACATCCGTACCGTGACAAATACATGAACTGTTACTCCCCTAACTAATACTATTATAGAAGACCTTTGGTCAAACTATTCACTTTATTCAGCATGTCAGATGATATAAAACCTGCTCTTCCTCTGTGCAGTTAGTCACTCAGAGATGAGTTTGTGAATTCAGTATAGTCTCTTTTACGTGTGTTTTGTAAATAATTAACTTAAAGGGTAACTCTCGCCAAAATTGAACCTAGGCTCTTTTTGTTAATCTACCCGAGTCAAACTTTCGTGTAAAAGCATAATTAGAATGGAAACGCCACTTCTAAGATCTACACATGACCTTTGACTACATCGTTTGTGTACACAGTTTACTAAAAAGAAAGGTTTTGTACGACTCACTTTATCAGTTAGGGCCCTATCTTGCACTCAGCGCAATTGACTTTGTACACCGACGCATTTATCATTCCTATTTTGCCCCCGACACACAGCGGACTTTTCCCTCCACAGACGCACGTCGGTAAATTAGGGAATGAACTTGCGCTCCCGGGGGCGGTTCAGCGAAAAGAGGAGGCGTGTTCCGGCGCAAACTTTCACTATTCAAAACTGCTATTTTGCAGTTTCAGAAAACAATTCCGCCACAGTCCTGGAAAAACCTCGTCTAAAGTCAGTGGCACGTTATTCAGATGCTATTTTAAGGGCGCATGCTTGGCCATAATGTAGTGTGTGCACAACGCGGATACACTTTGCTTCTCTCATCTACACAGACGCAGCAGTTTTCATTTTTGCAAACCATACATAATTACAAGGAAAAATATTCCACATGAGGGAAATCATTGTGGTGTCCATGAAGATGTGAAAAAATAGGCATAAATCTAGCTTACACATTTACCCAAATTATTATACGCCTTTTTAACCAAAGCTGTAACTTCTCTGTGTTTTACGGCCCTGACGAGAACGTCGGTCTCCTCGGCTGTGAACCGCTCCTGGCGCGCGCCTGGCAAATCCGCCGTTATAATAGCAATCCGCCATGGAACAAGCGCACCTGCTCTTAAAGGGAATGTGAGATGTCGCTCTGATTGGTTTATTGCACGTTACGCCCAAACCACACCTATGAGTAATGAAGCTACTTCAGACCAACCCATTTTAGATTTGCGTTTAGATTTGAGATCCGCCCACAAAGTTACTTGCGTTTCACGTTTGATACTTGCGTTTCAGATCGTTAAAATAGGGCCCTGCGTGTTTCCGTGGGCTGGAATTTTGTCAGTCAAAAGTAGTCGACCTCCAAATGCAACGTAACATGAGGAGAGTAAAGATGGAAAGCTCCTAAAGCTTGTCTCCATATAAATTCACGGATATTTTTTTTTTATCTAAGTTATCATGCTTTTCATTGAAATTACAAGTTCATGACATTTCTTCATATGGAGTCAGTTCATTAACGTTGCATTCGGAGATCGACTACTTTTGACTGACAAAATTCCAGCCACCGGAAACACTAACTGATAAAGTGAGTCGTACAAAACCTTTCTTTTTAGTAAACTCTGTGTACACAAACACTGTAGTCAATGCTGGAGTTCATGTGTAGAGCCCCTGGTGATACTTCCAGCACAGTTTCATGTTGTGTCGAGCCTTCTTAGTGTTTTAAAAATAGCGATTTTGACGCTATGATAGTCATGCCCCATTCACTCCCATTCAAAAGGCAATTTTGACCTAAAACGAAAATACTGTCAATCTTAAAAGTGGCGTTTCCATTCTAATTATGCTTTTAAACGAAAGTTTGACTCGGGTAGATTAACAAAAAGAGCCTACGTTCAATCTTGGCGAGAGTTACGGTTTAAGGTCTATCGTTTCTCGACATTCAGTGATGTGTATTTCTCAGCAAAGGCTGTTTTGATCAGTGTGTCCTGATGTTTATTGCCGAAATGACTGGCTCGACACCCATTACTGGGCTTTCAGTTCATTAATTTACTGTGGCATTGCACCACAAAGGCCCTGTCGGCTTGTTGTCATGTCCTACGTGGGCGAATGTCACAAAAACATGTTCAAGTCACATTTCAACACCAAATCATTTGAAATAAAATTTTGCATAACGAAAAGGCCATCAAGAGTTTTGGCATTGTGTCTTATTTTTAATGGCAGTCGAGAAGCCTTGGTTTCCTGAGGTATTTTCCTCATTCATTTTCTCCACAGGCATTCTTAAAATATTCTTCAATTACAAACTTTTAAGCCTTGAACCAAACTAACCAGCTCTGAGGTGAATCACGACACTGCAAATTTAGTTTTGAGGCAAATATATATTTGTTTCGTATTAGTAGATAGATTAGTAGTTGGAGTGTGGGTATGTACAGTATGTTTGCATGTTTATTTATATAATTTGTATTATTATTATTTACAAATTGATCATATAGTTACATACAAGTTTCAAAATATATTTGTATCTTTGTAATTTATATATTATTTAATTAAATATTGATTCACTACAGTAATGAGTAGGCTATGTATGGGTAAAAAACAAAAAACAAAGAGTGCTTAATTATCATGAAAATAATGCCACAATGCAAAAAATATAAATAGTCTGGAAGCTTCCACGGAATAAAACAATTTAAAAAATAATTGTGACTTTTTATCTCACAATTTTGACTTTTTTCCTCAGACTTAAAATATCACAATTACGAGTTATAAAGTCAGAATTGCAAGATAAAAAGTAAAAGAATTTTAAGTAAAAAAATTTAAAAAAAATGTCCTTGAAGGTTTTTTTTCTTTTGATTACGGGGTGAAATATGATGCAGACGTGTTCTTGACAGGTTACATGAGATTTGTTATGTTTGTTCCTGCTGATGGTTGTTGCAAATGAGCCTGCTAGACCTCCACGCTGGGATGAAAGAGCTCAGCCAGATAAAAGCCCATTAATGGACGCGTTCTCGCTTTCATCTCATCTTAGAATTGGATGTACCACACTGGGGACTCATTATGTTTCCATTTGGTCAATATATATATATATATATATATATATATATATATATATATATATGTCTCTCTTTCTGTGCAAAAACATGCTTTTCAGGCAAGCCGAAATGCGGATGGTTTTGATGTGCCACACAGAGACTTTGCGAGAGGCTCATGCAATTTTAAGATAGATGTATCACAGTAAGGAGCAATTTATCAAAGTGTCAGACATGGGAATGTGTTCTTCATTTGGTGGAAAATACACTGGATGTTTCTGTAATGGGTTTATTTGCTTATCATTTAAGCTGTCCGAGGCATTTACATTGTGTGTTTTCTGAGAGCTTAATAAAGGCCTTTTGTCTCTGTGTATGAGACGCAATCTCATTAGATTTTGTGCATATTTGTATGTAAATTGTGGTTATAGCAGACAGTGATTCATACAGTGACAACACATGGTCCTCATGAGTCCTTAGATTTTAAGCCTGTCCATAGAATCCATGAATCCTTTTATTAGTACACGTGGATTTCATGTGTCCACTTTATATGCAAATACAAATGAGATCAGACTGTGTACAGTATTATATTCCATAGTGTTTGATGGTCATTTGAAAGTTTTGAGTCTGATGTGGAAAGATGGATGGATGGATGGATGGATGGATGGATGGATGGATGGATGGATGGATGGATGGATAGATAGATAGATAGATAGATAGATAGATAGATAGATAGATAGATAGATAGATGATAGATAGATAGATAGATAGATAGATAGATAGATAGATAGATAGATAGATAGATAGATAGATAGATAGATAGATAGATAGATAGATAGATAGATAGATAGATAGATAGATAGATCGATCCAGCCTTGGTGAGCAGAAGAGTCTTCTTTCAAAAACATTTAGCATCCCCAAACATTCAAACTGTGTGTGTGTGAATATACATTAGGCTCATACTCATGAGTTCTTTGACCCTACCGGTAATCAAACTGAAGGCCTTGGCATTACTAGCGTCATGCTCTACTGGTCACAAACAGAAGCTAATGCTGTTATCTAATCCTGAAAGTTAAAAGCTAATGTTCATGCTCACCAAAGCAGACCATTCTTGTTTTTGGACCTTTGCCATCTCATTTACGGTCATGATAGAGAGATGACAGGTAATGATGTGGAATTGACCATGGCTCAGTTTGTTGAAGCTCGTGTGCTAAACGCTAAAGTTCATCCTCAACAGCTGAGTCATTTTAAAATGTGTGTCATGAAGAGTGCCAGTTCTGTGGAGACCGTTCATCGCGCTGACCTGAATTCACTCAGATGAATATTCACATTTACCAGCACTGTCACACACACACACACACACACACACACACACACACACACACACACACACACACACACACACACACACACACACACACGTCTGGTTCACTATCTTTGTGGGGACTCTCCATAGACTTAATGGTTTTTATACTGTACAAACTGTATATTCTATCTCCTTACACTAACCCTACCCCTAAACCTATCCATCACAAAAAACTTTCTGCATTTTTTACATTTTCAAAAAAATATAATTTAGTGTGTATATTTACCCATTTCACACACACACACACACACACACACACACACACACACACACACACACACACACACACACACACACACACACACACACGTACACACACACACACACACACACACACACACACTTACTCACTCACTCACACGTGTACACACACACACACACACACACACACACACTCAGACACACTCACTCACTCACTCACTCACACACACACACACACACACACACACACACACACACACACACTCACTCACACGTGTACACACAAACAATCAGACACACTTACATACTCTCTCACACACACACACACACACACACACACACAATTATATATATCATGTACTATATAAAACTAACGAAACCTGCTTTGCTGATTAACTAATTGTAATTTATTGCAATCAATAATTTCTTGCTATTGAAAGACATTTCATTACTTTGTTATGAATCATTGAAAAGTATTAGTATTGATTATATTAGTTCTATTGAACACAAGCCTATTATTGTTGCTTGCGTCATCTACTGCATATACGATATGCAATATACTACTGTACATACTGTATGTAAAATACTACATATTTTGTTATAATAAATACTACTTTAGTATGTATTACAAGACAAAATGCAGATAGTGTAAGTTATTATTTCAATTTTAGACCATTGCCTTATAACAGATCTCTATGTATAAAGTCTCTAGTCATCTTTGGATGCTAGTGTGACTGTTGTCAGCTGGCGGAGTCAGTAGTGTATGGAGTGTTGTGTGTGTTCATTCAGTCTGGCACAATGAAGGCAGATCATGTATGTTTGAGCGATTCATGCATTTACACTTCTGGATGAAACCGTATCTTCTAAATCTCTCAGCAGCTTCGGGGCGTTTATCAGTGCCGTTACTCTCAGTGTTGATAAAGTGGACATGAAGTTCAAACAGGTTGAAAACCTGCTATGTATTTTCCTCTTCTTTTCCCTGAACTCCCTGAGGAGAGACACACTCGGCCAACAAAGCTGCAAAACGTGTAGAAACCAAAGCGTTAGTGAGCAGAAAGCCCACCAGCGCTCCTCACTATCAGACGATCACAAAAAGCTTTATGAAACGCACATCCCGGCCCAGCTGCTCCTTCATGTCGAGCTTTAAAAAGTATCGCCATGTATCACAGTTGGAATTTCTTCCTGCTAATTCCCTATCATGTCGAAAGGCTTTTTATTGCGTTGTTGGAGGCGATCCCACATCAATTATTGGCTTCCTCCTCGAGGGAAGAAAGTGTTTTTCAGACCTTGCCTTGTGGAGGTTGTGTTGGTGCCAGGCTTCTCTTCCCGGCTGTGCTGAAATACTCCTTCAGAGCTCGATCCCGGGAGACGCACAGATCCAGGACTGCAGATCTGATGCTGGAGTTCAGAGGTCTGGAAGCAGCAGAAGTAGAGCACATGTTCTGTGTAATGTTACTTTAAAGGAATTATACTTAAGTTCCAGGTCTAATTTTAAGTTTAGATCTTAAAGCGGCCATGAAACGGAAGCTATGATAGTCTTTTCTTCCCTATTGTGTCTTATATCAGAGTGAAACGGCTTCTGGAACAAGAGCAAATAAAGGGCGGGGCTTGATTTTGTCTGTGGGGTTTTGATTGGGAGGTTGAAAGGTCGTGGCTTGCTATTGGTGGATCTCATGTGAGTGACAGGTTGCCCCGCCCTCGTGCCATAGTAAACACATCAGCAGAGAAGAGATAATGATGTGCATTGGTAACTCATTTATACTTGCAATATGCTGTAATATTTTTGAAAGAAGACTCTTCTGATCACCAAGGCTGCATTTTTATGTGATCAGTAAAATCCATAATATTTTGAAATATTATTACAAGTTAAAACGCCTGGTTTCTATGTGAATATATTAATTTACATCCTTTGATCAAAGCTGAATTTTCTGCATCCATACTTCAGTCTTCAGTGTCACATGATCCTTCAGAAATCATTCTGATATGCTGATTTGCTGCTCAAGAAACATGGCAGTTCATTTAAATGAGCGGTGGTCATGAGAAAACAATGATTATGTAAGGAATAATTGACGACAGATTAAAAAAATAATGCACACCCGAGGTGGTAATGCGGTCACGACGCGAAGCGGAGTGTGCATTATTTTTCTAATAATTCAACGGCCTGAAGTCAATTATTCCGCTTATACTACAGTTACCACACCTCCAAACATTGTTCATATTATGTATTTCAAGACGTTTGTAAAGTTTTTGTCATTAAAACGCTCTTGTATGTAGGACTAATTTCTTACGCATCTAATCCAATGCCTCCATTGCTAATTCCAAAACGTCATTTTAGAGTTAGTAACGGAGGTTTGAGCCACTGATAGCAGACTAATGCTGGGACACACGACTAGCTGACACATTCTCTGACTGTTTTCATCGCAGCATATTGTGAAAATTCCAGATCAAGCGCATGGGGCTAAATGTTTTTTCTTGTTATGAATTGTATCCTATTTTCCGTTATTACCGTTAACTACGCGAAGTGATATGGAACTGTAATGCGGTCAAGACCTGCCTGGAACTACTTTAGCCGTGCGTTTCCCTGAAAATAATGCACACCTTAGAACGTTCGTCAACCAATCAGATTCAAGCATTCAACGGCCCTGTAGTATAAATGTGTTTATTCCTTTATTTACTTGATAAAGTGCATAGGTAACTTTGACACTGTCTATCTGTTCATGAATTTATGTATTTATTTGATTAATGTGATCCTGCAGGCCTGCCCGCGTTACAGCACTGCTAATTATGACAGTGTTGCTTCCAGCTGAAATAAACAGACCTCGTGGAACATGATTAAATTCTTTGTTGTTTTTTCCTTGTCATTCATAACATCCCCATATTTCATGTTTCCAGCCCTCCGCTGCACTTCTCCACGCTTCACTGCGCCAGAGGTATTGTCGTCTAATGCATAAAAGCCCACGCTATTCTGGTTCATCTGCATTTTTGATCATTGATGATCAGTGAACATCTGCACTTGATGGCCTTAGACATGTTTGCATCGTAATATCATGTTTTTTTGCCTGTGACAACACACTAAACGTTTGTTAAAAGCACATTCAATGGGTGAGGTGTTTCACCGTACGTGTTTTCTCACATCTGTTTGTTTTGTGTTTGCAGATGATGAAGTTTGCCTGGGACAACTATAAAAGTTACGCTTGGGGCAAGAATGAACTTCGACCCCTGACCAAGAATGGACACATTGGGAATATGTTTGGTGAGTGAGGTTATCATTTGACATACGCTGTGTGAGTTTTATTGTTTTCTTCAGTTTGCAGAAGGTCGTCTTTTAAGGAAACCAGGCGCATTTCTGTCTCGTCTCACAGGATTGAATGTGATTGTTGCACCCGACGTCCAAACTGATGTGTCATTTGATTGATACTGAAACATTGCGGGTTCAGGCTTTGTAGTGTGTTGTTTTAGTCCTTCATGGCTTTGTGGAAATACCTAGTATGCTGCCCTAACTAGACAGTGTTTTAAGGCTTCATAATTGGCTTGTCATTTCAAATGGACTATATTCTTCTAGTATTTGTTTGCATGCACTAGTTAGTCATTACTTGAAGCAACATGCTGATGTCAAAGTCTGTTTGTATGAACTATGAGCATCTTGTGCTGGAAGACCACCATATGTGTGCTTACTTTGCGTTTCTGTTAGGTTGCAGTTTTTGAGGTTGAATAAATTTCAGATTAAATTGGCAACAACACAGAGGGTGTTAAATTAAAATTTTGAATTAGAATAGCAGGATGAGGAATTTACCCAGAACTGTAATTTCAGTAGCCCAACATTTTAGCTCAACTAATTTATGGCAATTTAGTGTTAAGATAAATTGTCAATATGCTTATTTATTAAGTTAGTTATAGTTATTTAATTTTAATAAATTAGTTAATCAATTTAAATGAATAAATCAGTTATTAATTCTATTTTGGTTCGAACAAATTGCATAAAATAAATGATGAAATTATTTTTAATCATCTTAAAATGAAATTTAAACAATACATTGAAATATATAAATTAAATACAAATTTTCTATATATGTCATTTCAAACATTGATAATTAATATCATCTAATGTTTCTGGAAAACGTCTGTGTAATGTGGGTATGAACGTGTTTATTGGTAATTATAGTGAATAATGAAATGCATTTCTTTGAATTTCATTTAATTTTAAGCTCTACTTTCTTAAATTCTAATTAGTTTGCAAATTCTATTCAAATTTAAAAGACATTCTGAATTCAGTTGGTGCACAGCTCTATTATCTCAGATCATAGACTGTGAAAAACGATGGATGAATCCTTCCACTGTAGAAAAATGAAGCCAAAATATCCCTGAAATGGTCATTGCCTATGACATATTTCCCGAGTCTGTGCGGTGATCCTGAGGTGGAGCCGTGGAATCAAGATCCCGCCGCCCATAGACTCAATCACAAGCACAGCTGTCAATCATGATGTTACACTTATTTAGCATTGAATGAATAACTAACTAAAACCAAACTTATTGGAAAAACACTTGAACATACTGCTTGAGAAGAACTGAGAAGTGTAGTTGGATTTTTTAGTTTGGCTCGTGTCCCATTGGATTACATGGCGAGGGCGGGGTTTATGAGCTATACTGCAGCCAGCCACCAGGGGGAGATTAAAAGGCATTGGCTTCACTTTTCAGAAACAAACAGCCATGAATCCTCATCCTAGGTGACCATGTCTATTACCATCTATTTATTTCTATAGCTCTATAACTCTCTTCATAAGAAATCAATCTGCTTTCAGTGCAGAACCAGTAATACTGGACGTCTCTCTAGTCAGAGACATGCAGCTGTAGACCTGGTCATGTAGGACTGTAATAATGTCACGTGTGCTTTTAAAATATCAGTACGCTTGACATTTCGAATGTTACCTTTCTATAAGTGAGGAACATGGATTTTTACCGTTTAGAAATACGTAATAGACAAAACGAAAGGTCAGTGTGGGAATGAGGTCAGTCCTGTCCGCTCATCTGAAATCAAATCGAGCGAATGTTTTTCTTATGTGCTCTGAAGTCTCACGTAGACACTTGCCAGTAATTTGACTGTCAGCATGATATTAACCGAGACAGTAAGACTGTCCGACTGACATCCAAAGTGACCAATCACACTTGTTTTGCAGGGGCTGTGGTGGAAAAAAACACCATAGAAATGGACTGTTTCGGCAACTTACTAAAGCACTGGATTGTTATGAATTGTTTAATGGTGTTTTCTAACAGAAAAGTGACATGCCTCACAGATTCAAGGGTCAAACCTCCAGTACTTTATCACTTAATTGCTGTTTTTCATCAGAGAAACCCAATTAGCCTCGGGAAACTATCTGTCTTTCCAATCGGATGATCCCATACTGAGTGCAGGGTGCGAATTAGCTTTTTTGCGAAAAATTCCTTTAAGCATGGGAAAAAGACGTCCTACTTTGTGCAATAACTAATCCGATAAGCCAGTGGGTGTATGCGTTTCTTGCCGTGTACAGGTTTCCCGCCTTTTACAAGATCCATGATTGTTATGTGTCCCTGTGAAGCCGAGAATGAGATGAACACTGTGTCCTTTAATTCAATCCCATGAGTAAATAGACATGCGGGAAGATTGCATCTGCATTTAGCCAACTTGTGGAAAACATGCTGATATGCTGAAAGTCACTGGGATGTTACCTGTGAGCTCTGGGACGGAGAGACAAACATCTCATATCTCGTATTCCCTTTAATGCCTTACCTCTTTTCTTTCGTTTTCCTGTTGGCTGCCTCCAAATTCAGTACTTGTTCTGAAGCCGTGCGTTAGGGACATTTCTTTTTCATTATTGTGAGGCAAACTAGAGAATAGAGTAGAAAACATGAAATGAATAATTCAGAATAGATCCTCACACAAACAATTCTCATATAGAATGTGGCTTTCTTCTGTTCTGCCTGAAGGTTTTCACAGGTGTTATTTACATGGGAGAAGAAGAAAAATATATACAGTATATATTATCAGTGGCGCTGGAAAATGCAAACAGCTGTATTATTATTCCTTATACTTCAGGTTGTTGGTGATGGATGATAAAATGGGTTGAAAACAAGTCAAATTTATCATATGCAAATGATAGCTACATAATCCTTTACTTGGAGTGTAACTTTATTGAATTTTACTTAATTCAGTTCAAACCCAGAACACCGCATAGCAACACCCTGGCAACCTGCAGGACACTAGCAACCCCATATGTCAGACTAAAAAAACACTTAGAATGTCTTAGCAACTGCATAGCAACACACTGGCAACCAGTAGAACATGTAAACGCATATTACAGACTAAAAACCACTCAGAATATCTTAGCAACACCCTAGCAACTGCATAGCAATGTATTGGAAATCACCAGAACCACCTGGCAACCGCATAGCAACACCCTGGCGACTAGCAACCCCATTTGAAAGACTAAAAAAACACTCAGAATGTCTTAACAACTGCATAGCAACACTCTGGCAACCAGTATAACACTAACAAATGCATATGACAGACTAAAAACCATTAAGAATATCTTATCAACACCCTAACAACTGCATAGCAATCAGTCCCTCCAGGATTTCACGAATTTTTTGTGTGATTTTTGCGATCAAAATGACTGATTTTGTGGTGGTAATTTCCAGAAATTTGAGAAAAAAATTTGCGATTTTTATATTTTATAATTAGGACATCACATTTACCAATAGTCATACATGACACAAATCACAAGCAAAATGCATAAAGCTTGTTTATTTTGGTCTAATCAAATTCTCATCAAATGAAAAACTTTTGAAACAACCTATGGGCAATTTTTTTACCTGACCTATGTAAATATTAACAGCAGGTGTAGTAATTTATACTGTAGAGCTGTGTGTAAACCCTGAGTTGAGGGGTCCTGATCTGCAGAAGGAAACCAGTTACTTATAGTGGGGCGTTTTGCATGGGGTCCCCACTGTGTATAGCTTCGCAATACTAAGTGACTGTTCGAAAGGGAAATACTCGGTTACTATCGTAACCTCGGTTCCCTAAAAGAGTAGGGAACGAGTATTGCGTAGCCGGCCGCCGCCGCACTAACCTGGCAAGTTGTCGCTTCAGTCGAAAACAGCGTTTTTCAGGGAATAATCAGAGCTCTGGAATAATAGGCTAGGCCTCGCCCCCTTGGCGGGGCCATTGGATGTGCAGTTGCCGCAGCACAGCCAATGAGTGAGCCAGACACTCGCTGTGCTAGCTGTGCAGATGCAAAATGCATTTTACAGTACATTACATTACAGGCTTCAGTAAATCGAGGAAAATGAGTTTCCCCTTTTCCCGCAACATCTGTATCCACATAAAAATGCATTGAAACTTTAATTAAACTAGTGATATTTCAATTGGGTGATTATAATTTAATGTTTTGTGAGGTCTTTTAAATTTTTTTTATTATTTTGCGGTTAAATTAGGAATTATGCAGCATCGCAAAAAAATGCGACATTTTGTTGATTTTGCGTTGTATTCAGCGATCGCGGAATCGCGGAAAACTGGAGGGACTGAGCAATGTATTGGCAATAACCAGAACAGCCTGGCAACTCCAACAAATGCATATGACAGACTAAAAAATATCTTAGCAACACCCTTGCAACTGCGTAGCAATGTCCTGGCTACTGCATAGCAACACCCTATCAACCACCAGAACACTAATTACATTTTATATATTCAAATAGAAAACGGTTATAAAAAAAAAAAAAAAAGTTTTTACAGTATTTTCGATTAAATAAATGCAGCTTTGGTGAGCACGAGACATAAAAAAAAAAATCTTACCAACCCTAAACTTTTGAATGATAATGTAATGACCTTTCATGTTTACAACTCCATGTTTCTCATCATCATTACAGGAACTACTGTAATAATGATGAGAGTATTACTTGCCATGTAAAAAAAAAACAAGTGTCCTGAAACCTGTGTTGTGAGTGTTTGCATGGAAGTTTTAAAGCTACAGCAGCAAAAATGGACCGCTTAGATGTTAAGGATCAGATAGAGGGTGGAAAATGGTCCTTAAAAATAAATTATGGTTCTGTTTTAATTCTTGTTTTGGACCCCATAGGGGAAATGATGAAAAAGTGAATGTAAATGAAGGAATCAGTCAGAATGTCATTACAAATCTAAATAGCGACTTTTAATTTATGCCGAGAGTTCACTTTCCGTTTTGACATGTGATCTGATGAATATTTCATGTTGAAGGCATCAAAGCGCATTGAGTGCTGTGAAGGCCTGTCATGGTCTATGATGAAGCTGGTGAATGAATGTGACTGTCAGGCTGTTTTGTACCAGGCGGCGATGAGCGTCTGCTCGCCATCACTCAGTGACAAAGCAACAATGGCCATGAAAAGCTCCAGCATGATACGATGAAAGCTAATTCGTTGACTTGATTAATAATTAGAAAGCCTCCATCCAGTGCGAGTTGTAGATTGCTTGATTGAACGATCAAACTGTTCAATGAGTATTTCACTCGCTTTGTAGATTCACTTTAAGCCTTATACGGACAGGACTAGTTTTCCCTCATGGAGGTCAGATCGTGTTGTGTTTCTCAGATGTACTTTGTGATTTTAATTCTGTGCAAATCGAACACGCCGGTCATTAGGAAAGACTAAGAGCTGAACTCTAAATTGCATGTGTATTGTTTTGCACTGTCTTGATTGCACTCTGTTATTTGGATGGCTCTGTGCGGCGTGACACTGGTGTTTGCACAGCGGGCGTTCAGTGAGGAGATGCTGTGAGAACTGAAGCAGAGTAAGGAGATATCGACTGCCTCTGCTTTGTGAATCTCAGAGCTTATGTGTGTTTATGAGTGTGTGTGTGTGTTAGGCCAGTGGTTGTGAGGAAGCTCTTTTGAAAATTATTCAAATACAAAGTTCTGTCATGAAACAGATGACGCTGGCTGATAGACCCTTAACTCAATCTGCTTGCAATCACATCATTCTCTATAGGGCACAGCTGATTGGTTCCTGCTGTATAAGTAGCCAATGAGCTCGCTGCAGCATGCATTGATACCCTCCACCTTCCCCAGCTCCACCTGTATAGATCTGATACATGTAATTCATGTACGCTATATTGTACAGCAGCACTCTTACTTGCTCACAGCAGCGTGTTGTGTATGTATTGGCAGTAGCAAGTGCCGTACTTGCTTTGCTGCAGAAGTAGCAGTAAAAACAGATTCCACCAAGACCAAACATATCAACATTGTCGAATCCATTTCCATGCCAAACACTCCGAGAGTTGTAGAAGTATCTGTAGTACAAGTAGTCTCATATATCCAGGTCCGATTTACAGCTTATTGTGGTCCACAAACTGATTTTGACCACTATTTTGCAATCCTTTAAAAAAATGGACATAGAGCGAGAACTAGAATACTTTAATGAATAAGATTAAAAGCTTTAATCAAGCTGAAAAATATTTAAGTTGCTAATATCGCAATTTTTTTAGTTTCCCACAGCCTCCCTGTTGTTTTTTTCTTCCTTACTACTTGTATATTGTCTGCGTTTTCATTTCCGTTGCCTCTCATCTCTCCTTTATTTGCACTATCAGCCGATTTTCATCTCTTGCGTATTACTTGCGTATTACTTTCTCTCACTCTTAGCAGCCCTCATGGCTTGCCTTTGGCTTGCCTTTGGCTTGCTCAGTTGGGGATACTTAATTTGATTAATCGATTCAACAGTGCTATTGATCTGCATTACCAAACGTGGATGTTTTACACCAGAAACATACACTGATGTACTATTTTATTTAATACTGTGAAGCTGCTTTGATACAATCTGTATTGTGAAAAGCGCTATATAAATAAAGTTGACTTGACTTGACTTGACTCATGGCGAGCGGGTCTGTGTCTGTGCTGGTGTTCAGAGCTGCTGGCCATTACTGTTCATTACAGACAGAGCCAGAGGTCAGCGGGGTCACGGGATACAGTAACACAGCTGTAATAGAGTGACGAGAAACTGACGGCACAGGACAGAGAGCAGCGCTCAAGGACATCAAACACAGGACTCTTAAAGAGACATTTGAAGATAAAGACCTTGAACAATAAATCACCCAGGTCTCCGTGCTTTTTAATAAAATGGATTTCAGCCCAGGCTTTACATCGTTAAAGTTCATTTGCATTTCCTGAAGGAGAGAGCAGTGCTTGCAACAAAATAATAATGTCTTAGGCGGCTTTGGTTCTGATGTTTTACTGCTGATAGCTATAGATGGTCAAATAGATCCAGGAAGGACAAGCCAATCACTATTTAGTATGCAAATAGACTCAAGCAGGAAGTTGAATCAGAATCCAGAATGCAAAGTTTGAATGAAGCCTTTATGACATAAAGAAAACATTAAAATACTCTGACCTGCCCAAAAAAGTTCCTGTTTGGACTAAAAATGGCAAATTCTGAAGAGTCTATGATTGGATCATTATTGCAGTGATTATTATGTTTCTAGCATGTGATAATAGTTCTTTTAACCCTAATTGACGAAGTGTGTAGCTTTTCCTTTCTTAAACAACCATGTAGGAAGACACATCATGGCCATATTCCAGGATGACAATGTTCATCAGGCTCAGATTGTGAAAGAATGATTGAGAGGAGAATGAAGAATCATTTTCACACATGAATCCAGAGCTTAAACTCATTGAAAGTCTTTGGGAAGTGCTGGAGGAGACTTTACACAGTGCTGGACTCTTGCATTGTCAATACAGGATCTTGACCAAAAATGTATGCACCTGTTGATGAAAATAACATCATAACATGTATTTTCATCAAAAGGTTTCAAGTTTTTCGTACAGACAACAAAGTTGTCAACGGATCTGTGAAAATGACTAAAACACTATATTGTGCATGCCAGGCCAGTAGTTGGTGTTGTCCCTTTGTAAAGAAACACATATACATTCTTCAAAAGAGCGGTGAATGCAAACAATCAAGATGGCGAAAGCCATTTTTTCTGGACAGACGATGAGGTTGGTTTATTTCTACATGTGACCCTGGAACATGAAGCGGCAAAATGTCAGGAAAAAATGTCAGAAACTCACGTATGCCTAGAATGAACTTGAATATGCAAGCGCATGACATTACCATTTACACAAATTCAAATTTTTATTGGATAATGGTATAGTTAAAAAACAAAAAATGTTTTCAGGCCCCCAAAATGCTGTTAATTAGCATTGTCGTGTAAATTAACAACCAAAACGCATTTAAAGTTTTCTTTTTTTAGTTGAAAATGGTGTTGTGTAAACGACCCCTACAGTAAATCACAACTACAGTATACCAATGCCAGATTTGTGAATGAATCACTCTTTTCATTCGCTGCTGCTTTATATATTTTACTGAATATCAAGCAATTTTGTAAAAAGATCTAAAATTGCTATGCGCTCAGTCTTTTGCAGTGTTTTCTCATTGAAATAGTAAATAGTAATTGAAATACAGAGGTGGTGGAAAAGAAATTCTAAGTGGTTGCTATAGGTGGTTTCTTATTGTCTTGAATGCAATTCTCTGTGATACTTTAGTCCTTGTTGCTAGAGATTTGATCACATCACTGACCCTGAGTAAGAGCAATAGCAATATTACTTAACAAAGAGCACTGCGAGATCATTATCTCAGAATAGTGTCTTGATGCTTGTCTCCGCTTCTGTGATCAAGGTCATTGATTGCATTGGACTTGAAATCTATTGGGAAATTAAGAGATGTGCTCTCAGTTAAATCCATGGATTCCTAACTAACTTGTTTGTAACACCTAATCAGTGACAGCGTCAATAGCGTGCTGTCAAAGCCCATGCGCTCCAGACGCTGTGAAGGCGCAGTAAATGTGCTAATGTAATTCAGTCTGTTCAGACGTTTCTCTGGGTGTGACTTTTGATTTACATACTGTTGATTCAGATGCATTTAAAGTGCTCTTGCTAGAAAACGAAGGGGGAAATAGTTCGAGGCGGTACAGCTCCTCACCTTGGAAACGATCCCAAGTCTTTGCTTTTGTGAAAGTTGTTTATCACTCACATATTTCTTATTTGCGAGCCACTGGTTCTTCAGCTCCAGCCCAATGAGAAACAATGGACTGGGAATGTTGCCTCTGTTCAGGCTTATAAATAGAGTGAATCGCTGCACCAGCCCAACACTTCCAGCCGGAAAGAACAAATGCGCTACATGCCAGTTGGATTGTACAAGTCTCTGACCCTGGACCGCCTCCAAATCCGCCCCACTCCCCCTGTGTCTGGGCTGGAGGCGCCGATGCAGAGGAGCATTGTGGGATTTTTAATGAAGTCCAACTCAATCTATCATGTGTCCATGGAAACGTTTGCTTTCCTTCCCTCGCATTTCACCAAAACTGAGACAAACCAACAATCAAAGCTGACCTTCAAATAACCTCCAACATCTCGGCCTCTTTTGGCAACTGGATTAGACGAGCGGTGGGAATGAACTCCGGAAAGCTAAACAGACCTGGCTCTCACAGCCAAACCCAGAGGAGATATTTCAGCAACTTATATTTATAAAAATCACTACATGTATAGTTAAATAAATAGCCTTTATTTACTCCTCCTGTTGTTGTTCTGACCCTGCATTATTTTCTTTCTTCACTGAAACACAGAGGATTTGGAGGTTATTTTGAACAGTTTCTGTTTTCAATGCAAATTGGATGGTGATTTATGCTGCCAAGCTCCAAAAAAAGAGGCCAAAACACCATAAGTTGTGCATATGACATGCAATTTTAAGTTGTTATTCAATGATAATCTTTCCATCTTTCCAGTTAAAAATGGCATCAACTCACAAATGTGGCATGATCATTTGCAGTGTGACACGGTTTGAAGAGCTGCATGTTAAATGGCATGTTTAAAGAAACAACAACCTTTGGTTGATTGATTTACATGTCAGTCAAATGGTCTTTTTCTGTGTACCTGTGGACCTGACTAGAGACTTGTAGAAATCACAACAGGCTTATCTCATGAAAATTGAGATAAGTATCTTACCTTATCTTACCTGAAAATTGTTATTTTTAGATTGATTTCAGGTAACGAAAATGAAATTTATGATAATGTTTTGTTAGACTTTCTTTGTAATTTGAAACATTATTAAAATGTGAGTTTTGGAGCTTTCAGTCCGTCTCCAGTAGATGGCGCTTGAATGACTATTGTAGGAATATTGCTTAAATAGAGAATAGATTGACTTGCCTTTGTCAACAAAACTGGTGCCATTTGCTTTTTAATACATGTTCCTAGTCTTATTCTGAAGTGAATTGGGTTGCAAATGCAAATTGCAGATTTAATGCTGATAAAAAAAATGTCTGTGTGACAGTTTTAAGCGTTCTTAAAAAAAGTGTTTTGTTTCTATTTAGACTCGCACTTTGAGTTCTGTTTTGCTCTTTCTCTTGTCTTCATTCATTGCATTGTGTTCATTGAGTTAATTGCATTAAAACCCTAACCCAACCCGCTGCATGTAGAGAAATACGAGTGAGTGAGGTTAGGCAGCGGTTATAATGCATTGTTTCCAATTGCATTCTGTCACGGATAATCACAATAACAGATTAAAGAGGAATGCAGCCCCTTATTATGTTCATTTCTATAATATCTAGGTCAATAACGTAAGCTGTCCATTAAAAACATGCAGCAGACATCAGATGCATCCAGCCTGGTATGAAACATGCTGCTTTGACAAGAACACCTCTCTTCCGGTCACAGGAACAGCCTGTGATGTCAGAGCCCTTCAATCTCACGCCTGTCTCCTGTAACTAGAGATGTTCTGGAGATGCTAATGGGATTGACTTCGCTATATCGTCAGCGTCTCTTTCAAGTTTGTGCTCTCTATTCTTATCAGTCGTGTCCTTTAAATCGCGTCTCTTCTCCAGAACGCTCCACTGGTTCTGCTCTCGTCTCATCAATGGAGACTCATTTAGAAAGTAACAGGTCACTGCATTTGACACATTCTTGCTAAAAGCAGGGTTATTTTACTATTATTTGTATACTATTAAATAATATTGTAGTGCTTACTTTACTGTACAGTACTACTGTACTATATATATATATATATATATACATACATACATACATATAAATATATCTATATATTTATGTTGTATTTTGGTAAATACAATATACAAATATAAAAAAATTGTATATTGTATTTACAAATATAAAAAATATAAAAAAATTTACTTCAGTTTTAGTAATTGTAGTTTTTCAACTTCAAATTATTTTTATTTCAGTTAGTTAACTTGCCTTTTTCAATATTTATATTTTTATATACTTTTTATTTCAAAAAAAAAAACATTTTAATGTTTTAGTAAAAAAAAGTGCATCACATGCAAAAACAATGTGGTTTAGATGATGATGTTTTGTGATATTAGTTGGTTTATTTAAACCAAGACGCTTTTTAGAGATCTTATAGAGAACAATAATCTTGTTTACAGCGATGCTCTGGTAAATCCTGTTTGATTAAATTTCAGAGATCAATATGATAGCTTTAAAATGTCAAAAGATAAATATAATATAATATAATATAATATAATATAATATAATATAATATAATATAATATAATAATTTTTTTTTTAATTAGCTAATTTAATGTTCTCATGTAAGCAATATCTAATTTAAACTATATTTACATTCTGTTAGGTTACAATAACACACAATGCTAGGTTAAATAATCACAACAAAATTGAAGCATTTCAAAGTGTACTGCATAACATAAATAACTCCACAAATCTCAGAGTATCACCATTAGAAAAGGTTCTATACAGAACCCTAGGACTCAATTGTAAAAAAGCCTTTATGCCCAAAAGGTTCTATAGGAGGAGAAAAGTCTTAAATGATAACATAATACATGTTTCAATGGGTTATTTCATATTTTTCCAGTGACAAAGTATGTTTACGAGCTGTTTAATTCATAAAAGTTAATTAAAATAAAATAAAAAATTTTAATGTAATTAATTATAACTAAATCCATAAAATGATCCCATGATAGGAACCCCTAACATGTTCTATATGAAGCGCCTTGACGGAACCCTTTAAGGTTCTATATAGAACCTTTTTCTTCTATTGGCGGTAGGTTGCACTTTTTAGTTGTATTTAGTTATATATACGGTGTATATCTAAATATATATAATTTAGGTGGCTAGGTCCTATGACTACCCGGTGCGAAAGCCCCTCATGTTAACTTGTGGTGACCTTTGCTTTTGTGTATCTGTGAAGTCATTAAGGTGACTCATTTATTGTAATGATTTTGTGTGTGTTTTATGATTCAGTAGGGTCTTGCACCCTAAATCTGAGCTCTTCACAGTGGACTGTTATACTGCAGTCTGTGCAGCATTGAGTTATTCAGGACGGGGCCAAAGACCAGCATCAAAAGGGCAATGGCCATCGAGTGGAGTTTAAGTTATTGATTCGTTTGATCTGTATTTGGCCTGATGCATTCTTGACAAGAGGTACTGGACTTTTCAGGAAGACGATGTCAATAGATCTATAAAACATTTTAATGAGTTTCCTTCTCTGTCAGATTACTAATTTTAGTTTTAAACTATCAAGGCTCAAAGGGTCTGGTTAAAGAAAGTAAATGAAGCTTAGACGAAATGTTTTCCAGTGACAAATGCACATTGGGAGGTTTGGATTTGGAAGCATTAATGCATCAACACATCATTGCTTCTGTATCTCAGACTCCCTCGGCCCTGAAAACCCTGTCTGTTGTCCAGGCCTTCATCAGTAAAGAATTGTGCTTTATTAAAGGCGTTTTATATCAGCCTCCTCTGCTCCCCCATCATGTCCCCTGATGCCTTGTGTTCTGCGGAGGGTGGCGGAACGAGCCGGAAAAGGTCTACATGGTGTGGGAGGAGGTGATGTGAATCGAGGAAGCAAGCAGGATGTAGGATTACAACTCGAATTTGAATGAATGTACATTAAAATGATTCATTAAAATGAATTGAATTTCAAAGAAACTGTAATTTTTAATTTAAAAAAGTCAACTTTTGAATGTTGGCATGACAAAGGACCGGACGGACAGACAGATAGACAGACATATAGACAGATAAAATGATGGATGGATGGATGGATGGATGGATGGATGGATGGATGGATGAACGGACAGATAAAACGATAGATAGATAGAGAGATAGAGAGATAGAATGATAGACAGACAGACAGACAGACAGACAGATACAGTAGATAGATAGATAGATAGATAGATAGATAGATAGATAGATAGATAGATAGATAGATAGATAGATAGATAGATAGATAGATAGATAGATAGACAGACAGATAGATAGACAGATAGATAGATACTGTAGACAGACAGACAGACAGACAGACAGACTGTAGGCTGTAGATGCTTTTGCAAACAGTGTTTATTGCATCTCTCCTTTACCTTCAAAGTACATTTACTTTTATGCATTTGGCAGACACTTTTATCCAAAGTGACTTAAGATGAAGGGATGCGTTTTAGCAAGCATTGAGTTTGAGGAGGAACAAAGTAAATCGCACAGTTCTGTTTTTGGTGTTGATGCAGTTGTGGAGCAGTTTCTAAGTTTTCTTTATAGATTGATTGTAAAAAGATGAAGAAACCCACAGGTCTAGTTTTGCGGTAGTTGATAAAGCTCAATCGAGTTTGACTGTTTCTCTCCTCTAGTTGATTGACAGGTTAGCAGGTATTCGAGTATTCGAGGGGTCGAGCACTGATCCAGATTGGCGTAGACGGGTAGATCCCTGTGGGACCGGCCCCTGATCGCATGGGAAAGTGAGTGTGAGGCATGTGTGACTGTACAGGGGTATATTCCCATTCCAGCAAGTTTACCGCTGTTTATATGAGCGCTGAAGGTCCATTCGGACACATTCATATGATTATATGTTGAGTGTTTGGTGTGTGTTCGGACACATTCATATGATTATATGTTGAGTGTTTGGTGTGTGTTGACATCCTAAAACATTAATTCATCTCAGATAATTTACTATACGTTAATACCAAATGTTGCATCTGTTCATATTTTTTTTTATGTACGTGAACTAACAATGAACAGTTATATTTTTATTCACAAAGATGAATACACATCATAACAAATGTACTGTATTGCTCATTGTTAGTTAATGCATTAAATAACTCAAACTAATGGGACTTTATTGTAAAGTGCTATATTGAGATCTCTGAACTTTGACTACAGACTTTGTTCGTCGTAGAGCAATGAGATAATATAGAGAAGAACATTCCCCAGATGTTTTTCCTGTGATTTTCTTTCAAAATAAGTTTTATTTTGTGTCCATCAGAAGGCTTTTACACTCCGTCTACTAGCATTGATTCAAAGAAGAAGAAGAAAAAAAAACCCTGTCTGTTCTTACTTTTAGATAAAAACAGCAAGATTAAGGGAAAATCGTCAGGGAATCCTTTGGGAATTACAAGCAAGATAATGAAAAACTGGCCACAAATGTTTGACGAAGCAGAAGGATTAAAGGAGATTGCAGAATTTGTTAAAGTAACGACTTAGATGGAAATAAGTCAGAAGTCGACAGGAAA